>NW_024609883.1:28293911-28564853 GCF_016920785.2 Ixodes scapularis | reverse complement strand
CTTGGGCAGCGGCGGGCGCGCGCGCGGGGGCGGGGGCGGGGGCGGGGGGGGGGGGGGGGGGGGGGGGGGGACCGCGGAACCGCGGCAGCGGCGGGCGCGCGGGGGGGCCGGCCAGGTGTTGGGCCGGCCCGCCGGCGGGTGGAGGCGGAAAGGGGAAGGGGGGTTGTTTGATTGCCTCCCTCCACCGTATTGTTCACTGGTAAACTAGAATGTCTGGAAGAGCGCGGTGCCCCCCGCCTCTATTATTTGTCGCGGGCGTTGGCCGTTGCAGTGGGACAGCATCGGCGACATGGAACTTTGTGGTGTCGTCGGACGAAAATCGGTGTTTGTCGCTCTAGTGGGACGAGGCTTTTAGAGAAAACGTGAATAATTAGCAGATACTGTGAAAACCATACAAGGGGATTATTTTAGGCCTTTATTATTCTTAGTATGGGCGACCAATGTGCCCGCACATCCGTCTGTTACCTGAGCTGCCAAGAAAATTGTGTTTACAGTCTTATGCATATGGGTGGGACTTAGCACATTCCACTTGGACCTGTTCGAACTTTTGCTAAAGCTCCTTTCGCATTCTTTATTTTTTTTTCTTCTCCAATTTGTGAGTTGGGAGTCTACACTCGTATGTAGTGTATGTATTCCTCCCTTTTATTCCTTGTTTTTTGTTTGTTACTTTTCAGGATGTTCAATCAGAATGAACTCACCACCTTATTACATGGAAAGGCTGTTGTTATTTCCAAAATGTCTGTAAAACAGTCTACCTGACATATTTTGCTCACGCCCTGGTTTCTGAAGCTCGCATTCTCCGAACACAGCCTTTCTGATTTCTCCGATCCTTTTTCTTTTATGTTCAATAGATCAAGTTGTGAGTGTGCACCAGTCTGCGTCCTATGTGTTCCTGTCCTTTTGTCCTTGTATTTTTGTGCACTTTTTTCATGTTGGTCTATGATATGTTTTATCGTATATTCTAATCTGTGTTTTCATGTTTATACTTACTGCAGTCCTTACCGAGTAGAAGTTGGCATTCACTTTCGCCATTCTGATGCGAGTGTCCTGAGACGACACAGAATGACAGCTTCCTCTGCTGAAGGCCAGGCTTCATGGAAGACTGCCAAGGCTGTTCATGGTAAGGTTCTTTATATATTGAGCAATATAATAGAAACTTATTGCTGATAGGATTGTTTTTAACGCAGACTGTGTTTATGGACTGGCCTTTAGCAATTCCGATGCCATTCACGTGGAATGAAATCCTGTAGGGAAATTGCGCATCCCATTCGTAAGCGGAATGCTGAGTTTACAACAGAAGTGCGTCTCGACTTGCTGCCAGTATTGCTGTGTGTGTTGTGTGTGTTGTGTTTGCATTTTTATTTGTTTATTTAGTGTTCCCAATAATGGCTGAAGCCTTCCCATTGGAAGTGGCAACACACAAACACAAATGAACGGCAAGAGAGGTGAACAGCGCCACTCACGCCGTTCGCCACCGCACCCATTGGTTTTTGATGAGGTTTGCAGTATTGGTCTCTATGGTATTTGGTCATACATCGCACATGAACACAACCAGGGCACTGTGCCTGCAATTCAGCACTCACAAGATTTGCGTTAATACACCCTGCAGCTGGTCGCACTTTCAGAGTCATTTTAATGTTGCAAAAATGAATAATGACATTGGCATAATTCTCGTGCCAAATCCTTCCTGCCTGTTCCGAACTCTGATTCCCACGAGATCACAGTAGAGTCGTTTCTGTTGTACAGTAAAACCTCTTTAATTCAACCCCCGCTAATTTGGAAATTTGGATAATTTGAACTGCCGATTCGGTCCCGTCAAACGTATGTATTAGTCAATGGCAGCAAACGCTCATTAATTCAGAGGGAACGCGGCGCACTATCGTAAATTCGGACGAATTCGGCAGGTGGCGCTATCTACCGTCTGTTCCAAAAGGTATAACCGATATCCATCCGAAGTGCGCACGTGATTTTTCCGGTTTTCCCATGGTTTTTCGGTTCTCCGTGTTTCGCACCAGTTTTGCTCTGGATCGCCGTGCTTCAGCGCGTTACTCTCTTGGCAAGGAAGCGGCAGAAGCATAGCTGCAACGGAAAAAGGGTAGCACAAGTGACCGACGACCGGAATGGCAAAATCGCGACACGCGGGGCTATTGTTCCCGAGTGTGCCAATAGCGAGAGTGACAGTCACGTTTTATGCCTCAACGCGGGGATCCTAAAGCCCGCCATTTTAACAACTATCCTATCCCTCAATTTTTCGTCGGCCACCCCCGCATTGTAAAATGCAACGTGACTGGCACTCTCGCTATCGGCGCTCGGGAAAAATGGCGCCGGGTGTCGCGATTTCGCCGCCCCGATTGTTGGTCAGTTGTGCTACTCGTTTTCCGTTGCAGCTGTACTAGGCTAAGAATTTAGCGACGAAAGTGGAAATACTGAGGGCCTTGGAGGGCGGCGTCTTTCGACAACTTATGGAAAGTTACGACGTCAAGAGAAGCACTTTGGCCACGTACGTAAAAATTTTGGCCGATATCCTATGGGCTCTTGAGAGCGAGAAGTTCAATGCAAAAAGAAAGCAGCCTTGGAAGGTGGTGCACCCGAAACTAGAAGAGGCCTTGCTGTGCTACATTGTCAGCGCACGGGATGCGTAGCTCCGACAGTGCGAGTGCGGTGGAGCACTCGACCGCGCTAAGGAAAGTTGCCGTCTTCGCCCAAGTGTCGTCCAGAAAGCAGGCGGTAATAACAGATTTTTTCTCAAAATAAGGGTCTGTCACAGGGCAACGTTTTCGCGCAGCTTTCTTTGTCCTTTCGATATTTCTACTTTCGGTTAATTCTGACATTTTTGCCGGTCTCATGAGATCCGAATTAACAAGGTTTTACTGTAGTGGCACGGCAGATTCTATACTTGTTTTGCTTCAATCTTTGTAAGGGGGACGCTGTAATCCAATCCTACTCATCTCTGATGTACTAGATAGCACCATATTTGCAGAGATAGTCTTCAGATTTTGTAGTTCCAGCAAAATATATTTCAGCTTATAAAATATTTGTTATTTGGCTTGTCAATTTTCAAGCAGATCTAGATTGAAGGCAGCAAATATCTTACCTGCAGTCATGGTATGTGTCCGAAGTATATTGCATTAAAATAATTGACCCAACCTCTTATTTTTGTTTTCAGTGCCTCTAGCGAATTGCGGATGCTAGGATTGCTTTTGTTTGTTTCACATAATCTACAACACTTTTTTCATCTTTATACTCAGTGCAGCCCTTGCCGAACGGAAGCAAGCATCGACTAGGCCAATTCGTTCCTGCATCATCAGCCAAGCCGAGGATCAGGTCCATGGCAGTCTGCGAAGGTTGTTGATGGTAAGCTGCCTTATATATACAGCTGTGTAATAGCAGCTTGTCCTGGATGACAATTGGAAGTGCGTGTTTATGTTTTAGAAAGTGAAATTTGCATGGGCATACTTGCAACGTGAAACCTCACCAAGCCTGTTCTGATCTTTCATCCTTTTGAGATTTCAGTACAGCCGTTTCTGCTGCACACATTCTGCCTACTTTGGCCAAGTAGAGACTTGATCCATATGAAGGTAAGCAGGTGATTATCAACTGCTCAGTGCTGTCCGTGGTGACGTTCTCTCCTTATCAGATGACTTACCATGCTTGGTTCGCAAGGCATTTTAAAAGGAGAGCAAGTCCGCTGGTGCATGATGCTCCCAGTACTGAACAGTCGACGATCGCTTGTTCACACTCGTAAAGATCACGACTGTACTTCAAGCTCGGCAAGTGTGACACTTATGTGATTCAGCCAGTGGCTGTGCAGTATAAAACGCGCCCAATTGGCAACTTTAATGCAGTCTCGTGTAGTCCCATTGATGTTTTCTTTTGGCATGCATGATATGTGTTCACACTTTTTTTTCCCTCGCTTACCGATAGTCCTAGCTGTCTGCAGAGAGTTAGTGTGAAACATGCCAACAAGCCTCTAAAGCAGTATGCAGTGCAATTTTGGTCTATTGTGCAAGCGAGGAAGAAGACTGCTCGTTTGGCTGTTGAGGCTGCGACATAGACATTAGATAGTTTTATCTGAGCATTGTTAGACCCGCTCCACTCAAAAGGAAAGCACCTGCATGCACACAACGCTCAGTCAGCAACGACCAACCGGAGCGCAGATGCCGATGTAGAAGACAATTCCTCCACCCCTATGGCCACTGCCGACTGAGCGTTACGTGCATGCCTGGTTAATTTCCCGCTCAGTGGCTGAGCTGAGCGGGCCGTAAAAAGCGCTTAGCTAAAACTTTTTCTGATAGGGGGTGGCTGACGCATAGATATTTCAGACAGAGGGATGGCCGACACTGCTCACATCTATTCTCAGTGTGAGCAGCTCTCATCGCAATACGGAAATTATGATTAAAACTTCCTTACCCGTTTCTGAAGGTTTTGGGACATGTGCTCCTGGCAGTATTGTCGGGCTAGACATCATTACACCCAGATCCACTCTAATAAATTCTAAGAGGATGAAGTCAGTTGCCACATAACTTGTGCAAAACTAAATCTGGAACTCACTCCTCCTTCCTGTTTTCCACTGTATTGAGAACCTTGTCCCAGTATGTGATGGGTATGTGAAGAAAATTGACCAGATAAACAATATCACTTAGAAAATAGATGTCCCATACATATTAACCTGCATCTACCAGCCACTGTACACTACCTCACTACTGATTTGGTATCTTTCAATTGATATTCCTGAACTGTTCGCACCTGTAGACATCTTAATGATGATAACGAGGGAATGTTTCATCTCTGGGATGTCATATGCTCAAAGTAAGTGAGGCTTGCGGGCATTTTAAAGGGCTAGGGCATGCCGATGGAAAACACTCAATGTGAGTTTGATGGTGGACGCTGATAATATATACTAGTTTTTGTGTAAGTCGCTATTTTTTATTTCATGAAGTTTGCAGATGACTTTTAGTCGTCAAGTTGCCATTATGTGGGAACCGGGGTGTCATACTCTGCAATGCATTACATGTTTACCTGTGTCTACCCAATCTCATTAGTATGTGTACAACGGTGAGCTGTATATGTCAAGGATATGATTTGTCATTGTCTCAGTAATGCTAATGAATCGCTATGTTTACCTAAAAATGCTGAACGTGGATATCGGGGACTGCACACCTATCGTAACAAACGTCAGTGTTAAACAACATGCCAACTACTCTGCCAAGCTCGCCCGTCTCTCGACATGCCCTTTTGAATTAAAATAGATGATTTCCACAAGCCTTTCTCTGAAGTGGGCCTTTTTCATACAAATAGCTGACCTTGATTATGAGATAACTGGACCATTTTCGCCCCTTGGTCATCCAGTGTGTTGTTGCAGGTGTGTCCCTTAGGGATTCTTGTTTTGATATAGTTTCCAGATTGAAAATAAAATAAAAACAATTAGTGCATTAGCTACAAAAAAATTTCCTTTTACATGGGCTGCTTGTCTCATGCCCCTCACCCCAGTTTGGAATTTCTGGATTGTCACGTCCAGCTGGTATTGATTTACCCTGTCATTCTACTGTGGTGTCGATTCTCTTTACAGGTGCTGTAATGAAGGACTTGCCTTCTTGGGTGCATGGTCGACTTGCATCACAAGCTGCATGAGAAGTGTGAAGAAAATTTCCTAGGCCCGTGACATGCAGCCTCTTTCATTCAGCGCACTCCTCTGGCGACAAGCGCATGATTACCAGCCGACTGTAGCTTCACTGCAACTGACAATAAACAATGACGGTAACGTTTTTGTATGTTTCATTTATTGTTTACACACATTACGTGTTAAAATAACCCTTGTTATGAACTACATCATTTCTATTCAGGTGTGAATTGCACACAAAACCAAATGTTAGCTTGGAAAACAAGACCGTGAACTGTATGGTTTTAGCCCGCTAGCCTGGGGTCTTGCTGGTATCTTGCGGTACTGCTGGTACTATGCCGGGGATTTGTGCTGGCAGCAGCCCGGGAACTCGCTGGGAAAAAAGACCGGGAACTGTATGGCTTGAGGCCGCTAGCCTGGGGTCTTGCTGGTATCTTACCGTATTACTGGTACTACGCTGGGGGTTTGTGCTGGCAGCATCCCGGGAACTCACTGGGACGCCCAGTGCCGGGCGTCCCAGTCAGTCCCAGTCGCTGGCCAGTGACTGGCAATCTCACTGGCCCGTTGTCGCCCCACGGGGCGTTTCCAGCGTCGGGCCAGTAGAATCTTGCCGGCAGACCGGTACCGCCCCATTCCCAAACCAGCGAGTTGTGCTACTTGGGTAACAGCGTTAGCAGTGATGAAGGACGTGTCATGGTTGCCAACAAAAAATCAGTGAGTGTGGACGCAGTACATGTAATTGTTCTTGCTCCTGTTGATCTAATTTTAAAACCAATAAGGGCAATGACTGAATCAAGTGCTTGCCTATAAATTGCATTTTCAAGCATATTAATATTGAAATGTCCGCCAAGAAAAAGAATGTACGTCTTTCCTACTGAAAAGTTTAGGAAGCCGTCAAGAACATTAAATGAATTATTCGCCCCGGTTCCAGATGGTGGACGATATACCACAGCAAATTTATATGTGCCAGAGCACAAACACAAAAACTCAACATCACCCGTAACTTGAGTAAATTGTGATACAAGTTCGCTTGTGTAGTCATTTTGTAGACGCAATGAAACACCACCACCTCTTTTTTTATGTCGGCGAAGTGAATAAGGCTGATATCCCGGCAAAGTATAAATGCAAGGCTCATCAGTATACCAGGTTTCCGAAAACATAATAACCGAGAAAGAAAGACCAGGACGATCAAACAATAGATGCAGATTGTGACCTTTTTCTTTGGCTGACCGAATATTCAAGTGAAAAAAAGATAAAAAAAAAAAACGGGTTGCTTGATGCAATATAGCGTGCAAAGCCAAGCGGAGCGATAGAAACTCAGGGCTGAGACTCAAGGCGTCCAGTCATGGAAGTAGCTTTCCTTCCTGTATAGCTTATCTAAAGATGGGCAATGTCGCCTTCGTTTTTGATATCAATCGCTCGAGCCCAACTAATTTTTCACAC
This sequence comes from Ixodes scapularis, assembly GCF_016920785.2. Classification (NCBI taxonomy): domain Eukaryota; kingdom Metazoa; phylum Arthropoda; class Arachnida; order Ixodida; family Ixodidae; genus Ixodes; species Ixodes scapularis. The sequence continues at coordinate 28,557,790 of NW_024609883.1, read as the reverse complement.
AAGTACCTTTCCGCCTGTGTAAAATGCGAACGCATATCCTTTTTCTTTTTCCCAAACTTTCGCTTTTGAAGAGACTCCCTGTTGGGCCTTGTCAGGTTTTCTTGTGTAAAAATACGGCGCATACTGTTCTTTAGGGTATTTCTTTCTTTAGCCACGCGTCTCGGTCCTGTTGCCTGGTAAAATGAACAATAATTGCGGGGACGTTACCCTGCCTCGCGGGCAGCCTGTGAGGAGAAACATTATCGTTCTGTGTTATTTCGGGGACCTCGAGTTTATTAGCAACTTTGTTTAACAAGACCACCAGGTGCTCTCCCTGCTCTGAAGAGACCTTGTGAATATCGAGACTCAGTCGTCTACTCCTTAATTACAGTTCGTTCACCTCCTGAAGGAGCCGCTCCTGCGTTGCTCTGTTCACTTCGTCTCTCCCCTCCAGCGCTGTCACTCTTTCTTTATGTTCTATGATATCTGTTTTATGACGTTTGATCTTTTGCTCAAAGTCGTCGAACTGCTTAGATATGCACAGGGGGGGGGGGGGGGGGGGGGAACGCCACGGGCAGCGCTTACACGGCTGCCACTGGGGTGTCCCCCCTCCCCCCTCCTTTCCGCACCTTCTTTCATCTCGGGGTTCCCACAAACGTTATTTATCCATTTATCACGTCCATAAGTCTTTGCAGAAATTCCATGGAGGATTACTTAAATCTACTCATTACATAATAGCACACTGACTTTAATGAAAAAAAAACGGGTCCAGCTCCTGAAAATAAATATCACACTCGTAAGAAAGTAAAATTTTTCTAAATTGTTAATTAAAACGACAAACACAACTCTGAGCGCCTAGTTTAATAGCACGCGTTGATGCACTGACTCCGTAAGTTTGACGTCGCAGCTCCAAACAAACCGTTGCTAGGGTCGTCGGTATGGACAAATACATGCCGCTAGATTTCGCTAAAAAGACAACCATTAAAAAATCAGGAATCGGATTTAAACTTCTAAAAATCACCTATAGAGAAAGCTTGAATGTCATATATGTCCCGACAGAAGTGTGCGGGTAATCACTTGTTTCTGAAATATTTACGATTGCACATTCCAGTCTTCAAGATGCCTGCAGTAGATAACGCATGCAGCTAGTCTGCCGTCGGCCACACGCCCGCCGGCCAAACCGGCGTCGGCGTCTGGATCGTGTGAATAAAACGATATTCTGATATGGCATTTGTCTGAAATATAACGAGTTTCAGACAATTTTAAGGATTAATAATGTGGTGCGATGCAAAATGTAGTCTATCGAATGTCCGGGCGTAGATCGAAATGATCGTCTGCTAAAAGTTCAAAATGCACTCGTGAGAAAAGCACTTCAGGCGATCGGTTGAGATCTCAAATTTTGTTTGCGGTATCGCGCTCTGGGACGTTGCGTCACACGTGGCTGTGACCCTCGCGTGGAGAACAATTTTTGCAGTTTCTTCAGACCTCCGCAAGACACCAGAGCGCAAAGGACTTTATAGAAACAGGAGGTAAGTTTATTACAGATTGTAGTCGCATCTCTGGTTCGATGGAGATCTTCAACAGAAGAGCACATCCACGGAATTTGATGTATACCAAGGAAAACAAAAGCAAAACTTTGTGAACTCGCGATACACATGCAATCTTTTAATAACCTTACAACTTGAAGAATAATAATAACAAAGGACTTACCTCGACGGTGTACGACTTGCTTCTTACGCTGACCAGCGCAACGCCGGTAATGCACTTTAGGTCGTCGACGTAAGTGATCTGCATGACGTGGTTTGATTTTACGGCATTTTCACCGCTCTGAGCAAAGCTAAAAAAAGCACATTGCAGAGGCCTTTACGGCTATGGAAATGCACTTGTTTTTGTCGCTCGTTAACTGACGCAATTCAGCGAACACGCTTCCAGCACCAGAGGCCAGCAAATCTATCGTGTCGTCTGCTACCAAAGCAAGTCGGAGTGTAATACTTCAGAAATGGCTTTCATCGTCGCAATACGACACTGAGACGACAAGAACATCTTTATAATTAGATATCAGATATAAAGACGTTGAGTTGCTTAAAAGAAATTTATTACTTACTTGTAAACAAAAAATCTAGCCTCATGTGGAGTCTCCATGCATTAGTCCATAGGAACGTCCCTAGCAACCGTTTGTTTAGACCCAGGCGCAATGTTGTGAGGTAATCTCTTACGGGGTCAATTGTCATAGAGCAGGACATTTTATATACGTATAACACAATAGACGTTTTGCATAACCCCATCAAGCAACACTGGCTGTCACCATTGTTTTGTGTGAAGTATTTGATTTAACCCTAGTTCTCGTCGAATACCAATGCGGCCCTCGAATCCAATAGGCGGTGAACCGAGCTCACAGTGATTGCTGAAATAGCATTCTTGTCGAAAAATTTGCTATGGTATGAAGGCATTGGGTAATTAGCATAGTGCCAAATAAACTTCGTTTCATCAAACTTCGCAAACGGCCAAGTCTAGTCTCATTGAGCCAGTATGAATGTTGGAAAGCGGCACGCGACAACACTGTATCGGAGTGGTCTCCTTCTGTAGCGACTGAAAGGATAGGTACCACACATTCTCTAAAAAACGACAGACAGAAATACAACTTATATTGTCTAATTAATTAGAACAAGTAAATAATTGACCTACTGATAGGAGGACTCTTGAAGCAAAAACTTATGACTGTGATAAAACCTAGAAAAGGAACAATGTGCAGTTAATTTTTTATTTACGAGTAATTGCATTAAATTTAACGAATTGTTGAAATTAGTGGTGCTGTCTCTAGATCACCAAAAAGTGGCGCTGCGTTTTTTCTTCAAGATTCTACATGTTTGAACGATAGATTGATGGATTTGACAACTATTTAAAAGGAGTCTCATCATACACATGGGGGTTAGTGCGGACGTTTCATACAGATCAGCAGGGTCAAGAGCCTCCACGTTTCTATGGGACGTCGGATGCAGAAATTCCTGCGCTAATAAAAAAAAGTAAAAACTTTCCAGCTTTGCTTTGAGTTACAAGAGGATAAAAGGAACATTTTTTTTATAAAAGTTAGAATTGAACGTTTTCCCGGATTATTGGCTCGAAATTTTTGTAAGAGTTCGCGTGCAAGTCACTTAATCGAACACCAAGTTTTTGCTTTTAAAAAAGGACTCCGATCAATATGAAGCTACTCAAAGGCCAGTACCTCATATGAAAATATTGAGAATTGCAAATTTCTGAAATCGGTGAAAAATACAACAGAAGCTTCCTTTCTATATGTTGCTGTGAATCTTGAGATACCCATGGATCAAACAACTCCGCCTAACCCTACACGCGACGTATATCTTTCGCATCGCTTCTCAGCCATTCCGACGTTGAAACGAAGCTGGAAAAATACTAAAAGTTTAGGCTAAACGTTATGTCGTAGCATTGTTGACAAGTACAAAACGTAAAGATCTCAGAAGCTTCCTAGCGAAAGGTTGCTGTGATTATGCGAATACCCAGGGCCGAAACAACTATTCTTAAGCCTTATGGGCGACGCATAGATTTCACATCGATTGTAAGAAATTCAAACAAAGCAAGGACAATGCAAACATTTTTGCTAAAAGCTTTAAAATTTCTTTCGATCCGGGAATGCGAGCACCACTACGGTGATACGAGAGAGGATGTCTCACAGGTGCTAATATACAGAGCGATCTTGCGCAAAAAGGGTATAAGCCTTATTCCTTCCGATCTTCACATTATACGTGCTTCAAAAAGCAAAAAGAAGCTCCATATTGTCGGCAAGCAGCGGCACATCACGGCTACCATAAACTGAACAAGCTCGCATTTACCAGCTCTGGGCGCTGCCATCTTACCGGCGACGTCACGGCTCTCGCGAGATCACGTGGTGATTAGTCACTTGTGTGTACAATATGGCGGCTACCAGGGGAAAAGGGTGCCACTTTCGAACTTCCGGTTTTTCTTTTCTTTGCCACTAAAGCCTTCTTTTTATTCAACCTTGCGGAGCGAGTATTGTAGAATCCTAACACACATATTTCGCCTTGGCTAGGTGGCACAAGCTGCCGCCCGCCACAAGGTTTGTCTGTAGCCGATATCTATCAATTGGAGGAGAAGGGGCGTTTTCAGTAGACTATTTTCTCGACTGCGGAGGTGTTTGAAGCGGGCGCATCACGCTTGTGGGGAGGAACTTCTACTACCTTCTTGACTTGTAACGGACTGTAGAGTGATACAGCATCGATTAAGAAATATTCTTTGCAATGAAGTTTGTCAGCATCAAGATCATTGTTGCGTCAAAAGAAAATTGGAGACAGTTTTGTACACAAAGTAGCGATTTTGCGTCTCTACTAGGGCGATGCGGCATCACGTAAGACACATGTTCTGCGCTGTGGTTGCTCAATATTTAAGTTATGTCGCCTAGCAAACGTTTGCATTGAGTCTTTTCTCGACTTTTAGTTCACAGTTTCCCAGGCAGCATGGGGCTCGAAACAAATGCATAACGCTGCGTGTTATTCGTGCCAATCACCGTTGTGTAAGAAACATATTGTGGACCGTTGCGCAAAATCTTCCAATAGACCCACAACATTCACCACATTCTCGCAACGTATCTGAAGCACTCCAATAGTACTTAGGTAGATGTCGAGATCATTTTGAAACAGTTTTGCAGAAGAGTTGAATGACGCTATTGCGACGCTGATTTCAAGGCTGATGCTTTGACGCACTCTCGAATGCTGACATAGCCGTATTGCGCATGCGTTAGAAAAGTGTGCTTGTGTTGGCCGAGTATGTCGCCCGAACGTTAAACAAGATGTCGAAACCGGAATAAACCATACCAATAAACAATTGAAGATCGATAGCCTTGTTTACAATAATCGTTTGTCATAACAAATCCCAAGCAAACTTGGTAAAAAAATAAATGTTCCTCAGTTAAAAAAAACAAACAAAAACAAAACATATCAGCTTGACCTTTAATATATTCTTACAGTCATGGTGGACTCATTGTGTGTTCTTTCGAGTTTGAAGTGCAACCGGAACCCAAAGCGACGATAATAAAACTTTCTAAATCAGTCTCTTGAACAGCATTGTCATATTTGATGACAAACCAAAACCAAAACCGCAACGCGAAAAAACAAACACTAATTGCTAACCGATGTATTTCCGATCCGGTCTCAGAGAGTGTCAAGGAATGTATCAAGGAGCTGTCATCGACATGTAGTCATTATCGGCTAATATATTGTAGAGTTGCATGGCCTGAGGAAATTAGAAAGTACAAAATCGCAGAAAAATGGTGTCCATTTTTTTGTGGTATTAGCACAAGTAATGACATGAACGGTAGGAACTGAAAAATTAGCCCTATCCATCGATTTCCGGGCCGGAGAAGGGAAGGCAAGTGGCACTGCAGTCTCACCAACATGGCGAGATCGGAATTGCCTGGAGGCCGCCATATTTGTTACACCCGGGTTGTTGTCAGACAGCAGCCATTTCTAAGGCACGCATTGGGACCGCCCCTACTCTGCCTCAGATGTTCGCGTGTCAGAAATGCGAGAGCATATTTTCCTTGATCATTCAGAATAGCAGTAGAATGTTGATTCTTCTTTCTGCTTTGTTCTTATTACACTATTTAAGGAGCTCAACTCGCTGTGATTGCCAATGACAGTATCGATGCAGGAAAACAAATATTTAAAAAAAAGATAACTCTGTTGAAGGACCCACGAAATTGAAAAGTAGGAATGGCCCAACCACCCTCGATCTCGGTCTATTTGCGATAACGCTGGGCCACGTGTGGTAAATTGACCGTCTCGGCTGTTGATCACGTGTGCAATTATTATATTGCCGACTTTGCTTGCATTAAAAATCTGCTCGGACCCAGGCTCGTTGAAACATCCACCGGTGAGACCAGTTATAGTCTGGTTCTTCGCAAGAAGTCATTGACTTCCTTCTCGTAATATTAAGCCAATGAACATACTTCTAGAAATAGTACTCATTTTCACTTTTCGAACAAAGGTATCATTTAGCTATCTATAAATGATTGTCGAAATATGTCAAAGGAACAATGGCCTTGTAATAGAATGTAAAGGAGAAAATTTCATTCATGACAAAACTAATAGATACACAGTGATGAAGCGCAGACTCGCGATGTATTCTATCTGTAGGCTATAGGTCTGCATCTAGCGGCCGCGACGACTAGTATACGGCCCCGGCATGCATGCCACCAGACAAGCCCCCCCCCCATCGCACACAAACACACACACTCCAGGACTAATGGCAGAACTATTATGGTTGGTTGCAAATGTGGGGCACAAGTCTACATGGGGGACCAAGCGGAACGAAAAGACCAGGACATCGCCTCCTGCTCCGAATCGCCAGCTCGCACCGCTGGCGAATCGCAGCAAGTGGAGATGTATCAGTCGCTTGTTGCAGCTTTGTACGCCTTGTAGATTAAGGCCTCCACTCTAGTGTTAACGTTTTGACTTTGAAGCATCCCATCAGGAGATGAGTTTCCGATACACCTGCACTGTGTTATTCATGAGCATTTTATCTTTTCACAAATTCTGTACAATCCAGTGGCCTAAATAAGAATCCACATTTTCTTTGATAATGGCTCTTAAAATCTAGTAACCTCTCATCAACGGCAGACGTACGACATTTACGGTGTTCTTCGCTGTACATGGTTTTCTCTTTGAGTTTTAGTTTCGATTGTGCCAAGGGACTCTCACTTTGTACGACGTGCTCTGTTTAATAAAACTTTTCATAACTACAGGGTGTCTGTCACAAAAAAATGACAGGTTTTGTTTTATTGCAAAAGTTAACTAGGCATCGCCAAACGCTCAGTCGCCGCCAAAATGTAGCCCTAGATGTCACAACCAGATGCCAAAGTTTCAGTCAGATCCAATATATTATTCAAAAGATATAAGTGATTTTCTTAAAATTTAAATGGGAAAATGGAGCCCATTTTTGCCCGCTTTTGGTTTCTGGTGCCATAAAGCCAGATGCATTTGTAGACTCCGTCGGCCACCATTTTCCCATTGAAATTTTCAGAAAATCACTGATAACTTTTGAATAAGCTATCGAATCGGGCTGAAATTTTCGCATCTGATTTTAACCTCTAGCGCTACAATTGGGCGAAGAATGAGCGTTCGGCGATGCCTAATTTATTTTTTCGGTTAAGAAAAACAACCCTGTAATTTTTTTTTTTTTTTGTGATACCCTCTATTATATAATTTGAGTTGTCGTACATAGCATGCTTTTTGTTTTTCATCGCGTTTTATATCGTCGCCAAATTCGAAATTTGTGGTGTTTGGTAAATGGACTTCAGAATTAGAATTGTGCTGCTCTGCGACCGTGTCAATTCTTCGTCTAGTGCTCGTCTTTTTGGGCTGTTTTTAATTCCGAAGGCTCGGCCAGAACCTGGGCTTTGCAAGCCACGCAAAATGCTGTCTCCAACACTGGGCAAAACGGATCAGTTTGCGTTTTATTTTTTTTATTTATTTTTTTTTGTGAGCTGATGGGCCGCCACTTTTTTAGCCCCATCGTTTTTTTATTCAGCTGGCTCGCTCTGCCTTCGCTTTGCAGCGATTTTGACTCCTCTTTCAAAAATCGAGAATACTTAGCGGTTTGAAACCGGATAATTATCCCTGAGTATGCTGGCGATTATGGCCCTACTGTCTAAATGAAAGCGAACTGGTTATGTGTACTATCTTCAGTTGCTATATTGCATTTAATATGCAGACTGATCTTAGTGGTCATACTGCTCTTAGGCCTATACTGCTCTTTCAATCGTAATATCGTGTCTCGAACAAGGAAAACATCTGGTCGCTCAGAAACTACAGAAATCAATCATCAGGCCTAATTAAACCATTACTTTCAACACCTTCTCATTATCAATAACTTTGTCAACCATGTACTAATATTTGGCAGGTGTGTTCAGAACAGCATCTTATAAAAAAACTGAATGCTTTCTAAATTAAAACATGCTCTTTTGTTACAATTTTTAAAACTTGAATAAAACGCCAGTCTCAGTACTCATATATAATTTTGGTTATTCTGATATAGTTGAATATTCCAAAGCATTGACCGAAAAAAATGGTCTTGTTAAACGGTCCAGCCGCACCATCAGTGGGATACTCGCGAGCTACGTGAACAAAGAACACGACAACAGGAACAAACCTGTGTTACACGCAGCCTTTGAATGAACAATGCGGAACAATCAACAACCGAGTTCGCTCCTTTCCAAATATTGTGTGGACGTGCACTAGTTTTGCCTGCGAATGAGGTGACAATGCCGTTTGGAAGTTAAGAGCAGAAAACTTTCCAAGTAGCCCTCAAAGCCGCTTCCAATTCGTGAGAAAAAAAGCTCGCGATTACAAGTTTTGTGCTCAGGCGCGCTTTCAGGAATGCACGACTCCACCATCCCCTCCCCCTCATGTACGTTGTGGAGACTGGATTTTGGTACGCTGACCCATTTGAAAGAAAGGCCGGGCTGAAATGTTTCACCCACGCTACAGAGGTCCCTGTGAGGTTCTTCGTCAGCTGGGTGCCATGGCGTTTCGTGTTCGTGATTGTACTGGTAGTCCCCATCGTACCAAGGCAACATAAACGGCACATGGTAGCCCACTTAAGTGCTACATTCAATGATCATCGACACACACACACCATGCAGCTGAACACGGTCCACGATATAAATCCTTATGAATTCATAGGCGGGAGGGGGGGGGGGGGAGGGGGTGGCGAGTGCAACAGTGAAGAAAAATAGAAGAACAAGAGGAAGTGCTCGGGAGAGAGATCGAGGACGAGAATATATTATGTAACTAGAAGGGGAGAAAGTGATTATTGAATTTATTGCATAAATGTTAAGGAAAAGAAAATAGAACTTTCTTTCCCTCTCTCACACAGTATTGTAACAAATTCAAGAATCCTTTTCTCTCCTCTTCTGTCACAATATTACTACGGCTGCAATTGTCAATCTTCTCTCAGTGCAAATATATATATATATATATATATATATATATATATATATATATATATATATATATATATATATATATATATATAAAACGAAAATAATCCTTGGTGAAAACAGCAACAACGGACAATTTAATCTTCGACGTTTCGGCCGGAGTCCGGCCTTCGTCAGGAAGAACTTTAACAGATGAACGCGGGTGGTATTTATACAATGCTACACTGGAGTCCAAATTTCGGCGGGGCGACGGTTGGAGCTTTCGTGAGAGAGAAGCATAGGGCAGTTCTTATCCATGTGAAGAAGCTTGACGGTCGCCGCCAAATTTCAAGGACGGCGGGATGACGGTTGTAGCTTCTTGAGAGGGGGCGCAGGGTGACAAATTTGTGTCCGGGCCGGCAGGGGTGACCTATATAGACGATAGCGTACAATAGACAAACGTTACAAGCAAAAACTAAAGTGCTGTCTCAAAAAAAAAAAAAAGGCGACACGGTCACTCGTTGACATGCAGGCATGCATGAGTCAAACTTTCTTTTATTGTACGCTATCGTGCGTTATTTCCCATCTCATGTGCCGTCTTGAAAAATGTCCGTCTCTAGCCGAAACGTCAACCAATATGCAATAAAACTCCACTAAAATCTTCGCGGTACGTTTACTGTACTATACACTTTTCGTCGTTCTGCGAACCAGTACTTTCTATGTTTATAATTAGGGTGTGTACTTTCCGGTGTTTATTTGTGAGAAAAATCGGCGGATGTTTTTCGGTGTTTATTTATTTTCAAAACACCGGTGTATTTCGGTGGAACGTCTCACGACGAGGCTAAAATCAGTGAATATCGGTGAAAAAAAAAAAAGCGATTTATCACAGACAGAGAGTTCCAATTTTATTCACATAGTTCATACATTCTTCTCTAGGAAGCAACTATTTCTAACACTTGGTTATCATAGTAGATGCAAGCATACTTTCATGCTTGCATCTACACGCAAGGAACGTGCTGCCGTCATGGCAGCACGTTCCTTGCGGTTCGCAACCCGCAATTATGAAAACGCACGCTCCTGTACGACACGGACGTTGGCAGTGTCTTCCAGGAACCACAGCAACCTCTGAATACATGGCTTGCACCGACATCACTTGGCCAGACACAATGAGGAAAAGGCACGTGAGAGCCTACCGTCCACTGTGTTAATTTTTCCCCAAAAGGGGGCCATGGGAGACACAATGGGGGAAGGGCGTGTGAGAGCTTAGCTTCCACTGCGTTCACTAGACGCTTTTGACCCCCAGAAAGGAGGGCGGACTGACGCCACCTGCAAGCCATGTATAAACACTGGAAGAATGCAGGATCCACGAGATAACACGTTTGACGAACCTCTACGGGGAAAGGGTTTCGCTAGGTCGGAAACTAGCAACGACCGGTGTTTTTCGGTTTTAACCAGGGCGAAAACATCCAACCACCGGTGTTTTTCGGTTTTAACCGATTTTGTGTTTTCGTCACCGACGGATGTTTATCGGTCTTTTTCGGTTAAAACCGGAAAATGCACACCCTATTTATAATGCACGAACTTCGTAAACATAAATATTCCTAATTTCGACCTTCCGCGATAGAGCTGCTTTCTAAATAGTCTTTTCTAACTTTTTGTTTGGTTCTAAACAATCTGCTTTTCTTTTTTTGTTTTCCATTAATTTTTTTTTTACTACTCACCCTTGTGATGTCTAAAGAGATGGATGGTAAGTAAATAAACAAACAAATGAACTTCCAGAGGTCTTGACATCACCTATAGTGACAAGATAATACGAAGCTCGTTGAAATAACCTGGAATCGAATCGAATCGTGGAATAAACCCAACACAATGAACAATTCAAGCTAATTTGACATGTGCGCAGTGACTGCTTGTCATAACAAACCTTTAACGTACTTGGCGAGGAGGTAAATAAAACTCAATTTATAACTGGCAATGGCTGTGTGACCGGTATATTGGAGACATTCTTGACTCATATACTTTGTTGTTTTGGTCATTACGTGGAACGGGGACCCAAACCGATAGGACAATATTCATAGAAGTCACTCAACGAAAACCGACATCTATATTAGGAAAAACCAACAGCAAATTCTAATGGTGAAAAATACTAAACGGTAACCGATGTATTATAGTGGCGGCATCAGAGAGAGTAGCCACAAATGACCGTGTCCATCTTCTGTTCCTCTCTTCAGGCCTTTTACTTTGAGATTGTCCAACCATCTAGTCCAGCTTGCAGTAGAATATAATTTCGTTTCTCAATGTTAAGGATAATTTTCTGTAAGTTACACAATGGCACTTCTGTTTCGAGGTCAGTCTGAAGTTGAAAACGATCATTATCGCTGTTTGCTGTAAAATATACGACACAATCATACGCGTATAAACGAATAATCGATCTTACGTGCTCAGTTAAAACATTACCATATCTCAGTAGACAAAGGTTCCAAATACAGAGCCTTGGACGATTAGGTAATGAAGATTTTATCAATCCTTCGAGGTTGTCAGGGAAGGCAAGACATGCGAGTGTGAGCGTAAGGAGTGAATTAAGTTATTATTAAAATGCTTTCCGAAAACATAAAAAAACGGTTAGCCTGTGTGTTTGCGTTTAATCAAAACGAAATAACATGAGCAAATTCTATTGGGGGTTTGCTGCATCATGATCCATTACGTCATCCAGGCTCCCATGTTATGTTATTAGATGTTATTTAACTCAAGGTGATTACAAATATCTGTTTAATCTGTTCAAGTAATTTCGAAAAAATATCTGTTTAGAGACATTAGCCTGGGGTTAGAAACATCGCGTTAAGCCCTTCCTTATGCTGGATACACCATTGGCTGCCTTGTACTCAGACGGAAGGCAGTTTGAGGATAGTTTTTTTTTTAATTAAGCAACTAGGGGAGCGTTTAATCCCCAAGCACATGGTTTGGAATTCCATGAAGTATTGTGACTGAATGGCATTTCAAATTACAGAGGAGAATAGATGCCCTTTTATTATTAATATCAAATTCCAGCCTTTTATTAATTATAGGCTCCGAAGTGTGCGGGCAATATCCTCAGCTGTACTGAAGAAAAGAAACGGAAATTAGTTGTTGAACATTTTGTATTTAAAGCCATCTAAAGTCAGTTCATGGTTAACAATGGCTGGTATACCTACGTGTTTTTTTTTTATAATGGCACGATTTTTAGCAAGTTTTCATGTTTAGTTTGGCTTCTTAGCCAAACTAGAACCTAAAGTAAAATAAAAGAAATTTGATTCTTGAATTTTTTAAGCGTAATCGTGTTATCTCAGCTGGATATCTGTTACAGGGCTTTGCATTTGTTTAAATATTTGGAGTGAACGCCAATTCTTGCGGAGAAAAAAGCCACAGGTTCTTGTTCATCCATGTTTTGTGATTTATACGCCTACTTGATCACATTTTAAATGGAATAAACATACGATAAGTGGAAACCGTGCACTCGTAAAACAATTTCAACTGAAATTTTTGGCAAATATTTCTGCAGGACCATTCAACATAGGGAAAAAAAAACCAAAAAGGTAAAAGTATAGGCTGCCAGAGTCACCCTGATTAAAAACAAACTTTTGGGGAGCGGGGTTTAGTGGTTGCAGCGTGTTTACATGTTACAGGCGCTACAACTACTTCACACTCACTGATAAACCAAATCATCACCGAACAAACAATATAACGAAGATTCATTAAACAAAGCTAAGAATAGTTTCACCTGATGGATTTCTTCTTGGAAGGGACACTGCGTGTTTTAACTAATGTTTGTTATAGGATTCTCGAATGTGTTCTAAAAAGATATTGAATTGTGCAAAAGTGGCATACTGTCAAACCATTCTATGTCCGAAAGGTAAAAACCCCAACAGTGTAAGATATCGTCGGATGTAATTGACGTCCAAGTACAAGAGAAGCGCAAAAGGGAATTAATATCATTATTACTTTGCAATTTATAAAATAAACCGTTTTTTTTAATTTGCCGCCTCGCAATTCTATATAGCAAAATACCGGTTCACAGGTATAACCGGAGATTTAAGTAATAAAAAAAAAACACTCCGTTCACTTAAATTTTTATATTTACAGTAGATCTCAAAATTAGATGAAAATATTTCGGAACATTTGATGGGCAGTCGAATCAAGGCCCTATACCAATAGGCATATAAGTTTTGACTGAATTAAAAATAAATAAAAAAGTAACTGTTTCATTTTAATGCTTTTGCAGTTGACTTGTACAAAGAGAAGATTTTGACAGCTAGGATTTGAGTTCTGCTAATGTTACCTGCAGTTTTAACACACTCTCGATTTCCCACTTGTACTGGTACGTTTTACCGCGTATGACTAATTTGTTGTACCGCAGTTCAAAATGCACATTCCGCACTCTGGCGGAAACAAAAGCCGTTGTCTTCCAAACTCTACCTTTGGTAAAATATGCACACCCAAAGAAAAACCCCTCCTCTTTAGTTTATAGGCTTTAGACAATACGTTTTCCTTAGCCTTAAAAAACGTAAAAATTAGAGGGTGGTTTACTGCAATCCGTCCAGCTGGGCTTAGCGAAATAGTATAATAGAACATTATAAAAACGACATGGCTAAATTACACCACATTATTAAGAGGGTGTTTGTTGTGAGAAAAACGGCACAGTCTGTCTACTCGCTCAATGAAGGTTGGAGCGAATTGTACGGCGAGATAAAAAAGCAAGTTGAAAATTCTTTTCATGTTATACCTCCCAGATTTCATTCGCCACGCCTGTTAAACCTTGGATAATGAGTTTTTTTTATGTGATTGTCTTTTTATTTCTTCATGACTGGGAGCGGTTGCACGCAATTGCGTATTGACCTCCTCATTTGCAATCTTTAGCTTCTCAAGTCCTCTTCTTTTGTGTTGAATCACCGACACCTCAATTTCACCGATGGCCTGGTCGGTTAAATCAGCTCTCCGCTGCCAACCGCATGCAACCTGCAATACCTCCTGGAGTTACAGTGCAACCGTCGACAATTCCACATCACACGCGGTATCAGCCTGCGTCCGCTCGTTCACGGAACAATACCGCTGGATCGTGCTATCGATGTGGCCGTCATGGTCAATTTGCGTCCGAAGGCTCAGCTGCTCCTGCTACATCGGGAAATACTACTCCCGGTCCCTGGAGGCGGAACTGGGTATAACCCCTCAAAGGCCCCTCGTATCAGTTACTGACAAGTTAACGTCGGTTCCCCGCCATCCTGCACTGGTTGAAAACGTGGAAGTTCTGGGTGCACCTTTTGACACTGGAGCAGCTTTGAATGCAATTGATATGTCCTTTCTTTCCTCGGACCTTAAAGTGTTCCCTGACTACCCAGTTCTACTAGCCCCTCATGGGAAAATTGTACCAACGAGAAAAAAAGGGGAAATGAAAATCACAGTATTCGGTCGTACATCAGTTAAAGACATTGTTGCAATTCGAAACTGCGTGTGTCCTTTGATTCTTGGATACAGCTAGTGTGCTAATACGGTCTTATTTTCTTCGAAACCTTCTACTCTTTGTCAACAAACTCTGCCATCAGAAGAAAGTGCATGTAATGATTATGCGCTACTTTGACTCATTTGGTGGTTTATTACGACTTACTGTGGATCTTACGCGTTTTCCTTCCTGCTTCGACTCTTTTGTTGTAACTTCGTACTTCTCTTGGCATCGTCTGCATCTTATGGAGCGAGTGTATTAGAAACTCTACTACACAAGTTTTTTCGATCATCCTCAGTTAAAAAAAAAAAAAAAAGAAACGCGGAACGTTCATATTGCGACTACAACGGTGCTACAACCAGAGAGAGCCGTTTAGATCAAAGTGCGGTTAAACCCACCCCATCTTAACGGTGACATTGTCTGTGAGGCTTCCCGGATTTCAAAACCTGGCTACGAAGTGACAGAACCACGAACGCTGGCTACAAATAGAGCAGCCCACTTCAGCATCCTGATGAAGAATCTTGGGCATAACTCAGTCACTCTGCAGCAAGGACACTATGTCCGCAAGTCGTTTCCTCTCACTCCAACAGAACGTCTAAGAGCGGCTTTCGATCAACCAGGATAGTCAGAACACCCCTCAAAAGAGTGCGCACAAATACCAAGGGTTCTGTTCCAGTTTGGTCCAATCCTCGCCAACAATCAGAATGAATCCTTCAAGAAACCAATAAAAACTTTCCAGGCACGTGTGGCGCTAACTCCGAACGAACCGGGATACACATATCTCGCGGAACACAGTATTGATACAGGCGATCATGCCACCATTCACCGACCTTTATGTCACCTTGCTTCATTAAAGAATGCCGTCATCCGAACACAGGTTGACGATATTCTAAAAAGGGGAATTGTCACAGGATCCAACAGCCCATGGTCGTCGCCGGGCGTGTTGATACGCAAGGAAGATGGGAGTGTATGTTTTTGTGTTGTTTACAGGAAGGTCAACAGCATCACCAAACAGGACAAATACCCACTACCTCGCCTTGATAATTCGCTTTACAGACTACAAGGCACCAGTTGCTTCACAACCCTTAAGCTTGTGTGAGGATATTAGCAAGTACCTCTGAACCCTACGATGCCAAAAAATTGGCATTCATAACTCCTGCCGGGCCTTACCAATTTACATGATTACCATTCGTCCTCTGTAACGCGCCAGCTACCCTTCGACGCCTTATGAACAGCGTTCTAGACCACCTCTAGTGGACTAGGGCACTGGTGTATCTTGACGACATTGTTGTACACGGGACGACGTTTGAAAAGCACAACCGAAGACTCGAGCTTGTTCTTGACGCACTACAACGAGCGAACTTAAGAATCAAACCTCAATAATTACTTTTTCGTTTTGAAGAATTTCTCTATCTTGCTCATGTTATCAACAGGAATCGCAACAATCCCAAACCTGCAAAGCTGGAAGCTCTGTCAAAATATCCAAGACCAAGCCGCCTTTCAGAGGTCATAAGCTTTCTCGGATTTGCATCATATTTTCGCCGGTCTATACCAGAATTCGACAGTCGTGCAACACCCCTCATGCTCCTACTGCGTAAAAACAATCCTTTGAGATGGACAGTAAATGAGAAACGTGCTTTGATCGACATTAAGGAAAGCCTTTACCGGGCTCCAATCCTCGCCCATTTTTACTTGAAATTCTCATATTTTCTTCCCACCGACGCCAGTGGAATTGGCTTTCGAGCTGTATTACTCCGAGAACGCCGCAAAAATTGTCAACGAGTAATCGTTTACGCCAGTCGGCGCCTCACCAACGCCGAACAACGCTACCATTCATCGGAGCTGGAATGCCTAGCTCTCATCTGGGCTATTCAACATTGTCGGCCCTGCTTGTATGGTCATTGTTTCACAGCCATTACAGAGAACTCTGTGTTACTCTGGCTACACTCGAAACGAGACCTTATTCCAAGCCTGCTCGCTGGGCTTTACTACTTAAAAAGTATCAGTTGAATATCTGTCATCGAGTTTTCAAATATCACACGGACGCAGATTCTCTTTCTAGCAATCCGATAGCCCCAACTAAAGAACTGAACAAAGAAGAGGTTCAGCTTTGCAACCCTGTGCTTAACCTTGCTGAATTTCAAACTTAAGTCCCTAGAAGTTCAAGATATTAAGTCCCGACTGAGATTTTCTTCTGATAGAGCAGAACGACGTCTGCGCCGCGCCTTTCTTGCCTGTCATGGACAGCTCTGCTACCACAGAACGCAACGTTTGTAGCCCTTTGTACCCCACGCACTTACGTATCACCGCTCTCCATCTCTGTCACGACAACCTAACCGCTGGACATTTAGAAAGAGACAAAACTACAAAGGAGATCTTGGAGCGCTACTGGTGGCCACGTGTTCGCACAAACGTTGTCGATTACGTAGCGTCGTGTATTAAATATAGGTAACGGAAAATTGCGAACCCCACCATCAACTGAGGCGTCCAGCCCGTATCACTGCCTAAAGCACCGTTCGAAATTCTCGGCATCAAGCATCTCGTCCCGTTTTACCCATACTCCAAGCCGCAGCAAATATGTTCTTGACGCGTTTGACTTTTATGTAAAGTTCTTACGAGAACAAGTTATACTTCGGCATGGTGTACCTCGCGTTAGCGTGAGTGATCGCGCCTCATTTTTTATTTCCCGTCCGTTTTGGAGGAAACGGAAGCTCATGGCATCAATCATGCTTAAGCAGCGCCATACCATCCACAAACGAATGGTCTTGTTAAACGGGCCAACCGCGCCATGAGTGGCATACTCGCGAGCTACGTGAACGAACAACACGACAACTGGGAAAAACTTCTGTCATAGGCAGCCTTTGCAATGAGCACTGCTGAACAATCAGCAACCGAGTTTACCCCTTTACAAATTGTGTGTGGACGTGCTCCAGTTCTGCCCTGCGAATTCGGTGACAATACCGTTTGGAAGTAAGAGCAGAGAAATTTACAAATAGCTCGCAATGCCGTTTCCAAGCTGTGAGAAAGAAAGCTCGCGGCTCCATGTTCGTGCTTAGCTACGCTCTCTCTAACGCACTGTTCCATCATCCCCCTCCCCATCCCACATCTTATGTACGCTGTGGAGACTGGGTTTCGGTACGGCGATTCCTCCGAAATAAAGGCCTTGCTGAAAGGTTCCTTCCACGCTACAGATGTCCCTGTGAGACTCATCGTAAGCTAGACCCCATAACATTTTGAGTTCAACATTCACAGCACATCGTAGCCACCTCCTGCACTACATTCCACGGTCATCGACACACACACACCATCCACCTGCTCGGTCCATGAAATCGATCATCATCAATTCATAGGCGGGATCTGGGCGGGGGGAGGGGAGGGAGGGGAAGGGCAAGTGTAACCGTGAAGAAAAAGAAAATAAGAAGAGGAAGTGCTCGGGGGAGGGATCGAGGAAGAGAACATTAGAGAACCCATGAAATATAGATACTATATATTAATATATAGTGGGTATGCTAGGAGCTTATTATAGGTATTACGACAGCTTCGGCCAAGAGGTTTGGCTTCGTCAGGAGATGGATATGTATATATCGGTATATTAATATGGATTATATAACATACATTATAGAGGACAAACCAGCACTTCATTTCTGTTGCGCTTTTATAATCACCAGTCTCATGTCCAGTCCTCATACCACTCTCCCGTTCTGAAAGCATATGAATCTTAAAGATCATAGCATTGCAAAAATACGTTCTTGAATCTGGATTTAGCTCTGATCACGACAGAGAATTGGAGGAGGCTTTTTTTCATTCACAAATTAAATTCGGTTGCTTGTGGTATTAACGCAAGTCCAGGCCTACTCACTTGGCTGCCACGGTCTGTGTAGGGCCGAAGCCACGCAATTATTTTGTTTCTGCACGGACCGTGCTAGCCGAGCGCGTCTACCACATTGTGGCACCAAAGGCTCCTGCCATCGTGAGCTCGTTCCACGCCTCTCGTGAACATCCTTGTGAGCGTGCGTCCCGTGGCAATCCTTCCGCTGCGTTAAATCTCTGGGCGCGTAAGCATAATTTAAATATGACATAAATACTTCATAAACAACCGCCATGGCATTCTTGCTCTGTCTAGATCTCCGCTCTCGAAGCGGCGTTAATCCCGAACACATCCTCACAGCCACTTTTGTGTGCGCTCCGTTTGCTCGGGGGTGATTGTGCTTAAGAACTGAAGCAAAGGCTGTGGAAAATAGTACAAATCAATTTATTTAGCTTTAATGATTTGGATTTATATTGTTTATAATTACTAATTTCAAAAGATTTACGATATTTTCGTTGGTTTCGTTCTGAATATTTAGAGCATTCTTTATAGTCACTCTTTCTCTTCCACACGAACGTCAGCAAGAAGAGGTCATATGACACCCTATCCCACCCTGAAGAAAAGCGGTCCCCGTTTGATACGTTCGTGAAGGGCCTCTCCTAAAACTCCTCAACTTTCGCTATATATATATATATATATATATATAGATATATATATATATATTAGAGATGGCAGTAATGACATTACTGTAATGAAATTACAGTAATTAAATTACTTTTAGGAGTAATGTGTAATGTAATGATATACTTTCTGGCAGTAATTTCGAGAAAATTACTGATTACTTTTGAAATTACTTTTGTCGTCAACAAGAAAATTCGCTTGCAAGCTTTAAGAAAGAAGGGGAAAATTACTTTGCATGGTGAAATGTTGTGAAAGAGCATCAGAAGAAATAATCGACGGCCACCTGAGAGCAAAGCCTTGAACGAAGAGCTGTACATTCGTACAAAGGAGGACTGGAAAGGCGAAGGAGAAAAGCTTGCGTGTAGACGTCGCTGGAAGGCAACGGCTTACGAACTCCAGGCACGACAGATTCAAGGCGTCTCGTCATCAGGACGATACTATACTTCGTTCATCCCGAAGCTGACAGTGCCATCCCTGAAGTATAATAAAATTAAAGTCAGAAAGTCCGTGATGTCCTGTGGAGTTTAGGTAACGAGAAACTGGTCCGACAACGTGTCTACGTATATAACTTTTATGAAGAGTCATGCGTTTTCTTACGCTTGTTTTAGCTTCTCCTATGTATTGAATTAGGCATTGTTTTACATTGAATCAAATAAATAACATTTTCCGAATCACAGTCAAAGGTACCTATTTTTTTTCCAATTAAAGTTATTTGCCGTTCTACGAATAGAGTTAGTCATTATTATATCATCACATAAACACATTGGTTATTGTAGCATTTTATGCAACCATGCGGGACCAAGCTACGTCCGATGGAGTTTCGGGACTGTCTAAAAAATCCAATATATTACGTGGACACCTAAACGCTATACCTGGCAGTCAAGGAATAACAGCCTTTAAAGAAGTGTTCATGTGTAATATATTAATGTGTCGTCTAATAATATTATTTATGTTTGGAAGTTTTGTCTGGTAAGGTAAGATTAGTCGTAATTCATGGTTATTTATTTTCTCTCGCTCTACTAAACACTCGTTCCGAGATATCGCTCGAGTTTTTGATATTGAATTATTTATTAACGGTAAGGGGTATCCACGGTTAACGAAATCCTATCCTAGTGCTCAAGCGTTTATATCAAAATCTGTATCTTCTAAACATAAGCGTCGTAATCGTAGCATTTGCTTGTGTGGTATACCTTTCTTGTTTTGTATTAGAAGGCAGCTTTTATAATGTAGAAATTGACGTCGGTCTGTTGGTTTTCGATATGAAGTTGTTTTCAATCCATTTTCAGTAAGTCTTATCTTAAGATCTAGGAACTCTATTTCTGTCCCGGAGTATTTATACGTAAATTTATTATGTGGATTAGAATTGCTTGCAAAAAGTTAGACAGTCCAGAAGCTCTACCGGACGTAGCTTGGTCCCGCTTAGTTGCATAAAATGCAACAGTAACCAGTGTAGTTTATGTGATGATGTAATAATGGCTTACTCTAATCGTAGCTCAGCAAGTAACTTTAATTGGAACATAAATGGTACTTTTGACTGTAATTCGGAAAATGTTATTTATTTGATTCAATGTAAAAACACCTAACTCAATACACAGGAAAAAATAAAACAAGCATAAGAAGACGCATGAATCTGCATAAAGTTCATATACGTAGACACGTTGCCGGACCAGTTTCTCGTCACTTAAACTCCACAGGAAATAACGGACTTTCTTATTTAATCTTATTATACTTCAGGGTGGCTTTCGAAGCACCAGAGATGGTAAAAATAAAGAATCCGAATTTATTTATAAATTTAATACTTTATAACTGAAGGGCCTTAACAGTTCGAAAGGATCATTGCCGTCTTTTTTAATGGAAGTTTAATTGAGATCTAATTGGTGCCGCACTGTTTTTTCTTTCTCACTTGATCGATTAATGTGACATTGGCTTCACATGAAACCAGGTATAGTTGGCTTATGTTCAACCACATGTCCCAAAAACTGCTTTTGTGGTAATAATGGCGTTAATAATATTATATTTAAATATTTCAATACTACTGACTGCTTTTTTATCGGGATGTATTAAACATTTAATCGAGAATTTAGTATAGTAGATAATCGCTATACGGTAAGCATTTTTCCAATTACTTCTTCTTTGCCGCCGATTTTTCGATGATTGAAAGAAAAAAAGAAAAAGAAAAAGAAGTGTTCTTTCTCCGGCCGAAGAAGAGCCTACCAGGCTAGAAACGCTACCGAACACAACTTTTTGGCGACTCTCTCCTCGATTCGGAAGACCATCTTCTTAAGGGCAAACATCTTTTGGAATATATTTCTCGCGACTGCCTTCTTTTTATCCCAGGTGCTGTCTCTTTCATCATGGCCTCGGGACGTGCCCCTGCCCTCCTAGGCCTGGAGATGGTTGCGATCCCGGGAACTTCCATTATTAAGTATTTGCACACTCTTGTTATTTTTAACGGTATAGTGGCCCGACGGTAGTTTCGAAGTCCGGTGGTGTATTTTCTGAATTTTTTTCTATCATGAACAGTCTCCCCCGTCACATCCATTTTATTTTTTTACAAATCGGGTCAATTGATATTTCCGTTTACCGCCTTTCCAGTGCGCCATTTTATTTAATAACCTTATTTTACACATTCGGCAAAAATGACTGGACGTGACTGTAATTATCCCAAGCGTTCCTCACCGGTTGGAGGATAATTTTAGGCCCCGTGGACCAAGCTACAAACAATGGATTAACGAAAAAATGTTTGAATTAAACTTTTTTCCGAGGGGTTCTCTTTTATTTACGAAAATGTAGTATTTCTAAATCACCGTTCTTTTTTTATACCCCTCAGAGTTTTTGGTTTTTGGATGAGTTACACCTAAGTAGGGAGGGCATAGCTGAATTGGCCAACCATTTCAAAGATTTTTTAGTTAGCCACTTGCTTTGCAAGTGTGCCTTTACACCTAGGTTCCCTGAATTTGAAGAGGCTGCCCAAAGGAGGAGGGAATCTAGTGGAAAGTTGTCAGTGGGCGTTCCTCTTTCGGTGGGTACGTTTTCAAATGCTTTTTGCATTATCGTTTCCGGAGTCATTCCCACAACTTTCTCGGCAAAGTGTGGGCGCTGGCTCCGCACGAAATGGAAATTCCATAGGGGGTCTTTTTCGACGAGCCCCACAAAATAAACGCCGACGTTCTTCGGAATCAAGTTGACTCCCACAGGCTTTCCTCCAACCCTTTTTTATCTTCGCGTTTGTTTTGATAAATTAATTTGATTTGAATCCCATGAACTGTTTCCGGCAAAACTGCCGCACATAAAAAAAATGTTCCAAAGTGGTTTTATAACACATATACAGCTCCAACCACAGAGTTGTCACAGATAAACTTACAAACATGGGACAGCGCCATTTTTAATTTTAGAATGTCCTTACTGTACATTACCATACAGCAGTCATTTGAAAACATTCGTGCTTTAGAGTCCCGAATCGATGATATTATAAAAACATCCTTTGGTTTGCCCTTAATAATTTAAAAAGAATTGCAGCATTACATGCATAAAAAGGAGCGAGAAGTAAATACTTCTAAACAACGTAAGGCACTTAGAGATAATCTGCTGTTGGATTTTTTCTCGCCCCTAATATAAAAATGGGAAAACTTTTTTTCGCGGCTAATTAATAGAACAGAGCATGCTAACACATGTAACTCAGAACATTCCACAGATATGGGTGGAGAAAAGTAAGAAATATTTAATTATTCTTCCTATGTACTTTCTAAACACAAAAAGTTAATTTTTAAGAATGGATTAAAGTTTTTCCCGACTTCTCGCAACAATAGTGATGATATAGACTTACACAAAGGACTAAATAAATTTGCACGTCAATTGCACTGTACGGTCTTTTTCAAATTAGCTCCTTATCAAGAGCCTTTCTATAAACACAAATCCTTTTGGATTCCACCGTTGAATAAACAAAATGTTAATGTCATAAGATACATTGAGGCGGTCCAGAATGATGTTTTATATGCTTATGAAACGAGAAACCACTTAAAAATAATTTAGCTTATAAAGATATACAATCCTTAAAAAACCTCTTTAATAACATATATATTATAATAGCTCAGGTTGACAAAGGGGGAGGTGTATGTATAGTTAACACAGCCGACTATATATCGGAAGCAATTAAACAACTGTACGATACTAAGTTCTACAAAAAAAATCGATTTTGATTCAATACTTAAGTTTCGAGAGACAATACGAAACATATTAAACTACCTTGTAGATAATATTAACATAGAGAAAATATTTCTAGGTATACGATTCAGGAAAATTCGAGACCAGGACAGTTCTATATGTTACTGAAAGTACACAAGCAAAATCACCCAAATAGACCAATTAATTCTGGTATAGGTGCAAATACAGAGAATATTTCAAACTTCATTGACGAAAAAATTAAAAGTGCAGCAGCCGGTGCCCCGTCCTACGTAAAATATTCCTCACATTTTCTCAATTTAATAATGACATACAATTAGATTTTAGGGCGAATAGAACATTGCTGGTTACAATGGATGTAGTGTCTCTTTACACTAATGTACCGCATGATGAAGGTATACGAGCAGTTCTAAATGTTGTTAACGGAAGCTATCTCACTGCTAGTAAAAGCGTCTTAAATATTTTTATGCACTGCGCTTTACAACTTAATGGCTTCACATTTATGAATGAGCACTATTTACGGATACATGGCGAAGCAAGGGGATCGCGCTTCTCTCCTTCCAATGCAAATATCTCTATGATGTCTTTAGAGGAGCGGCTACGTAACTCCTTTCCGCATAAACCACTTTTTTATAAACGGTTTCTCGATGACATATTTATATTTTGGAATAATGGTGAAGACGAACTCTTTCAATTTTTTTCATTTTGCAAACAATTTTATTCTACATATTTAATTTGCGTATAAATACACCGATACAGAAATAGAGTTTCTAGATATAAAGATAAGACTTACTGAAAATGGTTGGAAAACAACTTCATATCGAAAACCTACAGATAGACGTCAATTTCTATATTATAAAAGCTGCCATCCAATACAAAACAAAAAAAGGTATACCGCACAGCCAAATGCTACGAATACAACGCTATGCTAAGAAGATACGGATTTTGGTATAAAAGCTAACGCAATAGGAGAGGATTTCGTTGACCGTGGATATCCCTTATCGTTAATAAATAATTCAATATCAAAAAGTCGAGCGATCTCTCGGAACGCGTGTTTAGTAGAGCGACCGTAAATAAATAACTATGAATTACGTCTAATCTTACCTTACGAGTCAAAACTTCCAAACATAAATAATATTCTTGGACGACACATGAATATTTTACACATGAACACAGCTTTAAAAGCTGTTATCCCTCGACCGCCTGGTATAGCGCTTAGGAGGCCACGTAAATTATTGGATTTTTTAGACAGTCCAGAAACTCCATCGGACGTAGCTTGGTCCCGCTTGGTTGCATAAAATGCAACAATAAGCAATGTAGTTCATGTGATGCTATAATAATGGCTAACTCTATTCGTAGCACAGCAAAAAAATAATAAATGGTACCTTTGACTGTAATTCGGAAAATGTTATTTGTTTGATTGACTGTAAAAGAAACCTAATTTAATACATAAGAGAAACTAAAACAAGCTTAAGCAAACGCGTGAATCTACATAAAAGTCATATACGTAGACACGTTGCCGGACTAGTTTCTCGTCACTTAAACTCCACAGGACATAACGAATTTGTGACTTTAATTTGATAATACTTCAGGGTGGATTCCGAAGCACCACATATTGTAAAAATAAAGAATCCGCATTTATTTAAAAATTTAATACTTTAGAACCGAAGGGAATTCCCAGTTCGGAAGGATCATGGCCGTCTTTTTTTATGGACATTTAATTGAGATCTTCTAACCGGTGGCGCAGTTTCTTTTCTCTCGCTTGATCGTTTATTGTGACACGAGCAAACGCTTAGCTTGAGCCTCTCATTGGCTTCACATGACACCAGGCATGGTTGGCTTATGTCCGACCACATGTCCCGAAAATTCGTTTTGTGATAATAATTGCGTTAATGATATTATATTCAATCATTTCAATTCTATTTACTGTGTTTTTTTATCGGGATGTATTAAACTTTAAAGCGAGAATTTAGTTTAGTAGATACCCGCTAAACGGTAAGCATTTTTCCAATTGCTTATTCTTCTTTGCGGCTGTTTTTTCGGTGATTGAAGGAAAAAGAAAAGAAGTGGTCTTTCTCTGGCTGAAGAAGAGCCTACCAGGCTAGAAACGTTTCCGTACACAACATTTTGGTGACTCCCTCCTCGATTCGGAAGACCATCTCCTTAAGGACAAATATATTTTCGAATATATATATATATATATATATATATATATATATATATATATATATATATATATATATATATGTATATATATTGTATCAGCTGGCTCTCAGCTGACAAGAAAGTCAGTCCGACACTGTTGGCTTCGTGAACGCAACAACAACCAAGGTTTATTTGGCATCGTTTATATAGCCGAAAACAGGGGGGCGGTACCTGCGGCATGACTCAGTGCTATAGATGACAGAGCATAAGCAGAATGATAACATTGGCATGTAATATATATATATTACACGAATTTTGTAAGTCTTCTTGCCAAATTCCGACCTTCCATGACCTAGCTGCTATCAGAAATACGTATCTGACTTTTTGTTGTTGAAATCTGTACAATGGATTTTTTACGTTTTTATTTGCTTTTTTTATTATGTTCGCTCTTTTTTTCCACTCGTTTTTGGGATGTCTAACGACCTTGATGGTACGTAAATAAATAAAGAAATAAACTTCCACACGTCTTGACATCACCTAAAGTGACAAAGATAATACAAATCTTGTTGATATAACCTTGAATGGTATCGAATCCTGGAATAAACCCATCACAATGAATAATATAAAATATATAGATATGCGCGCAGTAACAAACCTTTAGCGTACTGGGCGACGAGGTTTATAAAAGTCAATTTATAACCGGCAAGGCATGCGTAACCTGTATATTTGAGACATTCTTGACTCACATACTTTGTTGTTTTGGTCCTGATGTGGAACCAAAACCAAACCTCATAGAAAAACATTTTTACCAGTCACCCAAGGAAAACAGACATCTATGTTCAAAGACATACGATCACCAAATTCTTAATTGGAAAAATACTAAACTGTAAATGATGTATTATAGTGGCGGCATCAGAGAGAGTAGCCACAAGTGCCCGTGTCTATCTTCTTTCCCTGTCTTCAGGCCTTTTACTTTGAGATTGTACAACCATCTAGCCCAACTTGCAGTAGAATATAAATGCATTTCTTAACGTTAAGTTGAATTTACGTAAGTTACACAACGACATTTCAGTTTCGAGGTCAGTCTGAATTTGAAAACTTTCATTGTTTGCTGTATGATATATGACACAATCATCTGCTTATAAACGGATGCTGGATGTTGTGCTCTGAGTTAATTCATTAATATAAAACAAGTGGACAAATGATTCAAATACAGACACTTGGAGGACGCTTCACGCCACTGCCGCATACGGTGAATTAACACCATTAACAACTACACCTTGGGTGCGCTAAGATAATTACCAATTAATCTATTCTTCGAGGTAGACAGGGTAAGACAGGGACGTAAGAAGTCGATTGCGTTGTTTTTAAAATGCTTTCGGAAAATAAAAAAGAGAGTTGGCCTTTATATTTGCGTTTAATGAAAACGAAATGTCATGTGCAAATTTTACTGTCAGTTTGCTGCATCGGAATCCACAACGGAATCCATGCTCGTATAGGGTATGGATGTTATTTAACTCAAGGTGGTTATAAATATTTGTCTGTGTGTGTTCAAGTATTTGAAGAAAAAGCTCTGTTTAGAGACATTAACCTGGGGTTAGAAACATCTCGCAAAGCCCTTCCTGAACAGCGTTGGCTTCCTTGTACTCAGGTGGAAGCCTTTTTGAGGAGAAATATTTTAAATAAAATAGCTAGGCAGCGTTCAATCCCTGAACTACATGGTTTTAATTCCATCAAGACTTGTGACTAAATGACACTTCAAACAAATAAATAAATAATTTGTATTTTCCTTTATATACTAAAGAGGAAGATAGGGCAAAAAGCTGCATGGCTTGCAGCTCGACGAGGCCCTACCCCGTGTAGCAAAGCAGCAGACATTTCAAACAGGACAAGCATAAAACGAGGCACTACACCTTATTGCATCGACTGTCTACAAAAAATTCGTTATCACTGTTTTCCAATAGCATGTCGCGTAGCATATTCTTTGATTTCTTAGTAATGTCAATATTTTCACCTTCGAGCTCATTTAAAAGCGACGATATTGTATGTTTTAAAGAAGTTAGTTCATAGTTTATGCGGGAAGTAGTAACACACCAGCCCTCGCTATGTCTAATTTCATACGTCTGGATTTTTCTCTTCAAGCTCGACAGTACAGAAAAAAAAAGTTGTTATTTTGTTTTACTGCCGTATATAGACTCCGCATCAAACGATAGTTGTACAAATCATTAATTGTCACAGCGTTATGTTTACAACATAGCTCCTCAGAAGAATGCAAAAGAAATCATTTTCAATTATGCAAAATACTTTCTTCTGTGTTAGTAGTAGTGTTCTTCAGTTTTGTTTGGTTGTGGTTCCCCAAACCAGGTGAGAGTACACGTGATGTGTGTAGATCAGAGAGCAATACAAGAGCAACTTCACTCGCGTGAGAAACATAAAACGAGTGTTAGATATTATTCCTATGGCTTTGCAAACTTTCCGGTGGATATACTCAACGTGTTCACAACAAGAGAGTGATTCGGTAAAAATGACACCAAGAATTTTAACGGATTTTGCAATCTCTAAGGGAGATGAATTCATCGGGATATTTAAAGGCAACGATATTTTACGAGTCTGTCGTCTAAACAGTAGGCATTTAGTTTTGTCTATGTTTATTTTTAGTCCATTAAATTCGTCCATAAGTATAGATTTTGAAGAACAACCGTCGCCGTACTTTTGATCTCAGAAGTTGTTTCACCTTTAATAAAAAGAGTAGTATCTTTTACATATGAAATGAACCTGACATTTGCTGAGCATTGTTGAATATCGTTTATAAATAATATAAAGAGCCGCCGCCCAAGTAGACTTCCCTGGGGCACTATAGTCAAAATTTTTTGATAGCTGAATTATAATTATTTATGCAAAACAAACTGCGCACGATATTCCAAATATGATGTAAAACGTTTATATCAAATTCCTCGGATGCCATATTGCTTTAACTTTTTAATTAATATGTTATGATTATTTCAATCAAATGCATAAGAAATGTCGACATACACGCCTAGATTATGTCGTCTAAACAGTAAATAGAGACTTCGTTGTACTGTCCGTTTTTTTTATTTTTCTTCGTCTCAGGGTTATTAAAAACACCTAGAATAAGATCTCTAACCTCGATAGATTTTAGTATTTCTTCGTTTTGCATTAACAGCGCTGTTTCAGTTGAACGCTTCCTCCGAAGACCGTGTTGAAAACCGGAGACTGTGATTTTTTTTCTAGATAACAAGAAAGTCTGTGATGCATTATTTTTTCAAGACCCTTAGAAAAGATTGATAACAAAGAAATCGGTCTACAATTTTTAAATGTGCTCTGATCGCCGCCTTTGAATATAAGCACAACTTTTGCAACCTGCATAGCGTTCGGAAAGCAACCAGTTGAAACTGACACGTTAAATATATACGTTAATACAGGCGCAATTATCTCAATTGCATACTTGATTACTTTGATGTCAAGGCCGTTAACGTCGCGACTCTTGCCATTTTTTAAGTTCCTCAACACGGCATAGACCTCTCTTTTATCTGTCGGACATAACAAGAAAGTGTCTGCAATATAACGTTTGATATAACCACAAAGACTAAGCTCAATTTTCAGCACAGCAACGTCATCTGCTTTGCTAACTAAGTAATTATTAAAGGCATTCGACAGAGCACACCCAGAGAGAGTACCCTCTTCACAGGTTACTTCACCTAAATTATGTTCATTCGTATACGGATTAATTACGCTTATAATTCTTTTCGAGAGTATTCCTGCCTCTTTATTATCATCTTTTTTTAAGAGGTTTATATAATAACTGAAATTTGAACATCTCAGTAGATTAACAAGTTTATTTCGATACGTCTTAAAAGCCTTTAAATCATCTGGGTTTCTTGTTTTGAAGAAATGCTGAAACAGACTCTTTTTTTTCATCTTTTTAATTCAAAAGCTCCCTTGTCAACCAAGGCTTGCGAAATCTTTTACGCTGCTTAACCGTCCGGTATTGAAAAATCTCCTCGTACAGATTTTGAAATATCTGTAGAAAGGTTTCGTACGCGAGGTTCGCGTGCCAGAGCGCCAACACAAACACTCAATATTACCCGTAACTTGAGTAAATTCTGATACAAGTTGGAATTTGTAGGCATTTTGTACAAGCAATGAAACACCACCGCCTCTATGTTTATCGGCGAAGTCAATAATGCTGATATTTGAGCAAAGTAAAAATGCAAGACACGTCAGTATGACAGGTTTCCGAAAACATAATAATCGAGAAAGAAAAAACAAGACGATCAAACAAGAGAGGCAGATTGTCATCTTGTTCTTTGGCTGACCGAACATTCAAGTGAAAAAAGGTAAAGAAACGGGTTGCTTGATGCAATATAGGGTACAAAGCCAAGTGGAGCGATAGCGACTTAGGGCTGATACACAAGGCGTCCAGTCAATGAAGTAGCTTTCCTTGCTGTAAATTATCTAAGGATGGGCAACGTCGCCTTCGTTTTTGCTATGAATCGCTCGTGCCCCTTCAGTTTTTCGCACAAGAACCTTTCCGCTTGTGTACAATGCGAACGCATATCCTTTTTTTTTTTGCCTGATCTTTCGCTTTTTGAAGAAGCTCCCTGTTGTGCCTTGTCAGGTTTTCTTGTATACGTATGCGTGGCATACTGTTCTTTAGGGTATTTCTTTTCTTCAGCCACGTGTCTCGGTCCTGTTTCCTGGTAAAATGAACAATATTTCCGGGGACGTTACCTTGCCTCGCGGGCAGCCTGTAAGCAGAAACAATATTGTTCTGTGTATTTTCGGGGACCTCAAGTTTATTAGCAACTTTATTTAGCAAGACCATCAGGTCCTCGCCCTGCTCTGCAGAGACCCTGTGGATTTCGAGATTCAGTCGTCTGCTCCTGAATTCCAGTTCGTTCACGTCCTGCAGGAGCCGCTCCTGCGATACTCTGTTCGCTTCGTCTATCTCCTCCAGCGCTGTCACTCTTTTCTAAGTTCTTTGATATCTGTTTTATGACGTGAGGGGGGGAGGGGGACATGCCACAGGCGGCGCTTACACGGCCGCCCGTGGCGTGTCCCCCCTACCCCCCCCCGCCCCCCCCCCCCCCCTCCGCACCTTCTTCCTCCTCAAGTTCCCACAGACATTATTTACTTATTCATTCCGTCCATGGGTCTTTGCAGAAATACCATGGAGGATTACCTAAATCTACTCATAACATAATAGCACACTGACTTTAATGAAAAGAAAACGCGTCCAGCTCCTGAAAATAAATATCACTCTCGTAAGAAAGTATTATTTTTCTAAATTGTTAATTAAAACGACAAACACAACTC
Organism: Ixodes scapularis; assembly: GCF_016920785.2. NCBI lineage: Eukaryota > Metazoa > Arthropoda > Arachnida > Ixodida > Ixodidae > Ixodes > Ixodes scapularis. The sequence goes on along the minus strand of NW_024609883.1, from coordinate 28,527,232 downwards.
TGAGCGCCTAGTTTAATAGCACGTGTTGATGCATTGACTCCGTAAGTGTGTCGTCTGGGTCCAAACAAAACGTTGCTAGGGTCGTTGTTAAGGACGAATACATGAGGCTAGATTTCGCTAAAAAAAACAACCGTTCAAAAATCAGGAATCGGATTTAAACTTCCAAAAATCAACTATAGAGAGAGCTTGAATGTCATATATGTTCCGACAGAAGTGTGCGGGTAATCACTTGTTTCTGAAATATTTATGATTGCACATTCCAGTCTTCCAGATGCCTGCAGCAGACGACGCATGCAAGTAGTATGCCATCTGCCACATGCCCGCCGGCCAAGCTGGCGCCGGCGTCTGGATCATGTGAATAAAACGATATTCTGATACGGCATTTGTCTGAAATATAATGAGTTTCAGACAATTTTAAGAATTCAAAGTGTGGTGCGATGCAAAATGTAGTTTATCGAATGTCCGGGCGTCCATCGAGATGGTCGCCTGCTAAAAGTTCAAATTGCACTCGTGAGAAAAGCACCTCAGGCGATCGGTTGAGATCTCAAATTTTGTTCTCGGTCTCGCGCTCTGGGATGGTGCTTCACACGTGGTTGTGACCCTCACGTGGAGAACGATTTTTGCAGTTTCTTCAGATTTCCGCAAGACACCAAAGCGCGAAGGACTTTATAAAAACAGGAGGTAAGTTTATTACAGACTGTAGTCGCATCGCTGGTTCGATGGAGATCTTCACCAAAAGAGTACATCCACGGAATTCGATGTATACCAAGGTAAACAAAAGCAAAATTCTGCGAAATCCCGATACACATGCAATTTTTTAATAACATTACAACCTTAATATAATAATAACAAACGACTTACCTCAACGATGTACGACTTGCTTCTTATGCTGACCTGCGACACGCCGGTAATGCACTTCAGGTCGTCGACGTAACTGATCTGCATGACGTGGTTTGATTTTACGGAATTTTCACGGCTCTGAGCAAAGCTGGGTTCTTCACAGAAAAAAAAAAACACATTGCAGAGGCCTTTACGGCCATGGCGATGCACTTGTTTTTGTCGCTCGTTAACTGACGCAATTCAGCGAACACGCCCCCAGCAACAGAGTCCAGCAAATCTATCCTGTCGTCTGCTACCAAAGCAAGGCGGAGTGTAGTACTTCAGAAATGGCTTTCATCGTTGCAATACGACACTGAGACGACAAGAACATCTTTATAATTAGATATCAAGACGTTAAGTTGCTTACAATAAATGTATTACTTGTAAACAAAAATCTAGCCTCATGTAGAGAATCCATGCATTAGTCCATAGCAACGTCCCTAGCAACGGTTTGTTTAGACCCGGACGCAATGTTGTGAGGTAACCCCTTACGGGATCAATTGTCATAGAGCAGGACATTTCATATACGTATAACACAATAAACGTTTTGCATAGCCCCATTAAGCAACATTGGCTGTCACCATTTTATTGCGCAAAGCATTTGATTTGGCCCTAGTTCTCGTCGAATACCAATGCGGCACTCGAATCCAAAAGGCGCTGAACCGAGTTCACAGTGATTGCTGAAATAGCATTCTTGCCGAAAAATTTGCTATGGTATGAAGGCATTGGGTAGTTAGCATAGTGCCAAATAAACTTCGTTTCATCACTACTTGGCAAACGGTCAAGTTTAGTCCCATTGAGCCAGTATAAATGTTGGAAAGAGGCACGCGACAACACTGTATCAGAGTGGTCTCCTTCTGTAGCGACTGAAAGGATAGGTACCACACATTCTCTAAAAAACGACAGACAGAAATACAACTTATATTGTCTAATTAATTAGAACAAGTAAATAATCGACCTACTGATAGGAGGACTCTTGAGGCAAACAATTATGGCTGTGATAAAACCTAGAAAAAGAACAATGTGCGGTTTATCTTCTATTTCCGAGTAATTGCATTAAATTTAACAAATTGCTGAAATTAGTGGTGCTATCTCTTGATCACGAAAAAGTGGCGCTGCGTTTTTTTTCAAGATTCTAGATGTTTGAGCGATGGATTGATGGATTTGACAACTGTTTAAAAAGCGTCTGATCATACACATTGGGGTTAGTGCGGACGATTGATACCGATCGGCAGGGTCATGAGCCTCCACATTTTAATGGGACGTCGGATGCAGAAATTCCTGCACAAATAAAAATAGTGAAAACTTTCCAACTTTGTTTTGAGTTACAAGAGGATAAATGAACATATTTTATAAACGTTAGAATTGAACGTTTTCCCGGATTATTGCTTCGAAATATTTGTAAGAGTTCGCGTGCAAGTCACTTAATCAAACACCAAGTTTTTGCTTTAAAAAAAAGGACTGCGATCAATATGAAGCTACTCAAAGGCAAGTACCTCATTTGAAAATATTGAGAATTGCAAATTTCTAAAATCGTTGAAAATTCAACAGGAGCTTCCTTTCTAAATGTTGCTGCGGATCTTCAGAGACCCATGGATAAAACAACTCCGCCTAAGTCCAACACGCGACGTATATATTTCGCGTCGCTTCTCAGACATTTCGATGTTCAAACGAAGCTGGAAAAATACTAAAAGTTTAGGCTAACCGTTATGTCGTAGCATTGTTGACAATTACAAAACGTAAAGATTTAAGAAGCTTCCTCGCGAAAGGTTGCTGTGATTATGCGAATACCCAGGGCCGAAACAACTTTTCTTAGGCCCTATGTGCGACGCATACATTTCACATCAATTGTAAGAAATTCAAATAAAGCAAGGAGAATGCGAACATTTTATGCTAAAAGCTCTAAAATTTCTTTCGATCCGGGAATCCGAGCACCACTACGGTGATACGACAGATGATGTCTCAGAGGTGCTAATATACAGAACGCTCTTGCGCAAAAGGGGTATAAATCTTACTCCTTCCGATCTTCATATTATACGTGCTTCAGAGAGCAAAAAGAAGCTCGAAATCGTCAGCAAGCAGCGGCACATCACGACTACCATGCACTGAACAAGCTCGCATCTACCAGCTCTGGGCGCTGCCATCTTACCGGTGACGTCATGGCTCTCGCGAGATCACGTGACGATTAGTCACTTGTGTGTACAATATGGCGGCTACCAGGGAAAAAGGGTGCCACTTTCGAACTTCCGGTTTTTCGCTCTAAGCTCCTCTACCTCTTTCTTACCAACGAAGAATTTTCTTTGCCACTAAAGCCTTCTTTTTATTCAACCTTGCGGAGCGAGTATTGTAGAAGCCTAAAACACATATTTCGCCTTGGCTAGGTGGCACAAGCTGCCGCCCGCCACAAGGTTTGTCTGTAGCCAATATCTATCAATTGGAGGAGAAGGGGCGTTTTCAGTAAACTATTTTCTCGACTGCGGAGGTGTTTGAAGCGGGCGCATCACGCTTGTGGGGAGGAACTTCTACTACCTTCTTGACTTGTAACGGACTGTAGAGTGATACAGCATTGATTAAGAAATATTCTTTGCAATGAAGTTTGTCAGCATCAAGATCATTGTTGCGTCAAAAGCAAATTGGAGACAGTTTTGTACACAAAGTAGCAACTTTTGCGTCTCTACTAGGGCGATGCGGCATCACGTAAGACACATGTTCTGCGCTGTGGTTGCTCAACATTTAACTTATGTCGCCTAGCAAACGTTGTGCATTGAGTCTTCTCTCGACTTTTAGTTCACAGTACCCCAGGCAGCATGGGGCTCGAAACAAATGCATAACGCTGCGTGTTATTCGTGTCAATCACCGTTGTGTTAGAAACATATTGTGGACCGTTGCGCAAAATCTTCCAATAGACCCACAACATTCACAACATTCTCGCAACGTATCTGAAGCACTCCAATAGTACTTGGGTAGATGTCGAGATCATTTTGAAACAGTTTTGCAGAAGAGTTGAATGACGCTATTGCGGCGCTGATTTCAGGGCTGATGCTTTGACGCACTCTCGAATGCTGACATAGCCGTATTGTGCATGCGTTAGAAAAGTGTGCTTGTGTTGGACGAGTATGTCGACCGAACGTTAAACAAGATGTCGAGACCGGAATAAACCATACCAATAAACAATTGAAGATCGATAGCCTTGTTTACAATAATTGTTTGTCATAACAAATCCCAAGCAAACTTGGTAAAAAAAGAAATGTTCCTCAGTTAAAAAAACAAACAAAAAAAAAACATATCAGCTTGACATTTAATATATTCTTACAGTCATGGTTGACTCATTGTGTGTTCTTTCGAGCTTGAAGTGCAACCGGAACCCAAAGCGACGATAATAAAACTTTCTAAATCAGTTACTTGAACAGCATTGTCATATTTGATGACAAACCAAAACCAAAACCGCAACGGGAAAAAACAAAAACTAATTGCTAACCGATGTATTTCCGATCCGGTCTCAGAGAGTGTCACGGCATGTATCAAGGAGCTGTCATCGACATGTAGTCATTATCGGCTAATATATTGTAGAGTTGCATGGCCTGAGGAAATTAGAAAGTACAAAATCGCAAAAAAATGGTGTCCATTTTTTCGTGGTATTAGCACAAGTAATGACATGAACGGTTAGAACTGAAAATTAGCCCTATCCATCGATTTCCGGGCCGGAGAAGGGAAGGCAAGTGGCACTGCAGTCTCACCAGCATGGCGAGATCGGAATTGCCTGGAGGCCGCCATATTTGTTACACCCGGGTTGTTGTCAGACAGCAGCCATTTCTAAGGCACGCATTGGGACCGCCTCTACTCTGCCTCAGATGTTCGCGTGTCAGGAATGCGAGAGCATATTTTCCTTGGTCATTCAGAATAGCAGTAGAATGTTGATTCTTCTTTCTGCTTTGCACTTATTACACTATTTAAGGAGCTCAACTCGCTGTGATCGCCAATGACAGTATCGATGCAGGAAAACAAATATTAAAAAAAAAGATAACTCTGTTGAAGGACCCACGAAATTGAAAAGTAGGAATGGCCCAACCACCCTCGATCTCGGTGTATTGGCGATAACGCTGGGCCACGTGTGGTAAATTGACCGTCTCCGCTGTTGATCACGGGTGCAATTATTATATTGCCGACTTTGCTTGCATTAACAATCTGCTCGGACCCAGGCTCGTTGAAACATCCACCGGTGAGACCAGTTATAGTCTGGTTCTTCGCAAGAAGTCATTGACTTCCTTCTCGTAATATTAAGTCAATGAACATACTTCTAGAAATAGTACTCACTTTCACTTTTCGAACAAAGGTATCATTTAGCTATCTATAAATGATTGTCAAAATATGTCAAAGGAACAATGGCCTTGTAATAGAATGTAAAGGAGAAAATTTAATTCATGACAAAACTAATAGATACACAGTGATGAAGCGCAGACTCGCGATGCATTCTATCTGTAGGCTATAGGTCTGCATCTAGCGGCCGCGACGACTAGTATACGGCCCCGGCATGCATGCTACCAGACAAGCCCCCCACCATCGCACACAAACACACACACTCCAGGACTAATGGCAGAACTATTATGGTTGGTTGCAAATGTGGGGCACAAATCTACATGGGGGACCAAGCGGAACGAAAAGACCAGGACATCGCCTCCTGCTCCGATTCGCCAGCTCGCACCGCTGACGAATCGAAGCAGGTGGAGATGTATCAATTCCTTGTTGCAGCTTTCTTCGCCTTGTAGATTAAGGCCTCCACTCTAGTGTTAACGTTTTGACTTTGAAGCATCCCATCGGGAGATGAGTTTCCGATACACCTGCACTGTGTTATTCATGAGCATTTTATCTTTTCACGAATTCTGTACAATCCAGTGGCCTAAATAAGAATCCACATTTTCTTTGATAATGGCTCTTAAAATCTAGTAACCTCTCATCAACGGCAGACGTACGAAGAAGAAGAAGAAAATAAATGGTGCTATGGAGAATTAGGCAGACGTACGAAATTTACGGTGTTCTTCGCTGTACATGGTTTTCTCTTTGAGTTTTAGTTTCGATTGTGCCAAGGGACTCTCACTTTGTACGACGTGCTCTGTTTAATAAAACTTTTCATAACTACAGGGTGTCACTGTCACAAAAAAAAAAAATGACAGGTTTTTTTTTTATTGCTAAAGTAAACTAGGCATCGCCGAACGCTCAGTCGCCGCCAAAATGTAGCCCTAGATGTCACAACCAGATGCCAAAGTTTCAGTCAGATCCAATATATTATTCAAAAGATATAAGTGATTTTCTTAAAATTTAAATGGGAGAATGGAGCCCATTTTTGCCCGCTTTTGGTTTCTGGTGCCATAAAGCCAAATGCATTTGTAGACTCCGTCGGCCACCATTTTCCCATTGAAATTTTCAGAAAATCACTGATAACTTTTAAATAAGCTATCGAATCGGGCTGAAATTTTCGCATCTGATTTTAACCTCTAGCGCTACAATTGGGCGGAGAATGAGCGTTCGGCGATGCCTAATTTATTTTTTCGGTTAAGAAAAACAACCCTGTAAATTTTTTTTTGTGACACCCTCTATTATATAGATTAAGTTGTCGTACATAGCATGCTTTTTGTTTTTCATCGCGTTTTATATCGTCGACGAATTCGAAATTTGTGGTGTTTGGTAAATGGACTTCACAATTAGAATTGTGCGGCTCTGCGACCGTGTTAATTGTTCATTTGGTGCTCGTCTTTTTGGGCTGTTTTTAATTCCGAAGGCTCGGCCAGAACCTGGGCTTTGCAAGCCACGCAAAATGCTGTCTGCAACACTGTGCAAAATGGATCAGTTCGCATTTTATTGTTTTTTTTGTGAGCTGACGGGCCGCCACTTTTTTAGCCCCATCGTTTTTTTATTCAGCTGGCTCGCTCTGCCTTCGCTTTGCAGCGATTTCGACTCCTCTTTAAAAAGTCGAGAATACTTAGCGGTTTGAAACCGGATAATTATCCCTGAGTATGCTGGCGATAATGGCCCTACTGTCTAAATGAAAGCGAGCTGGTTATGTGTTCTATCTTCAGTTGCTATATTGCATTTAATATCTAGACTGATCTTGGTGGTCATACTGCTCTTAGGCCTATACTGCTCTTTCAATCGTAATATCGTGTCTCAAACGAGGAAAAACATCTGGTCGCTCAGACAGTAGGGAAATCCATCATTAGGCCTAATGAAACCGTTACTTTCAACACCTTCACAATATCAATAAATTTGTCAACCATGTACTAAAATTTGGCAGGTGTGTTCAGAAGAGCATCATATAAGAAAACTGAATGTTTTCTAAATTAAAACATGCTCCTTTATTGCGATTTTTAAAACTTGAATGAAACGCCAGTCTCAGTACTCATATATAATTTTGGTTATTCTGATATAGTAGAATATTCCCAAGTATTGACCGAAAAGAATGGTCTAATTGAACGGTCCAACCGCATCATCAGTGGCATACTCGCGAGCTACGTGAACAAGGAACACAACAACAGGGACAAACCTGTGTTATACGCAGCCTTTGAATGAACAATGCTGAACAATCAACAACCGAGTTCGCCCCTTTCCAAACAGTGTATGGACGTGCACCAGTTCTGCCTGCGAATGAGGTGGCAGTGCCGTTCGGAAGCTCAGAGCAGAGAACTTTCCAAGTAGCCCTCAACGCTGCTTCCAATCCATGAGAAAAAAAGCTCTTGATTCCATGTTGTGTGCTCAGGTGTGCTTTCGGGAACGCACTGCTCCATCATTCTTTCCACCTCATGGACGTTGTGGAGACTGGGTTTTGGTACGATGTCCCATTTCGAAGAAAGGCCGGGCGGAAATGTTTCTCCCACGTTACAGAGGTCCCTGTGAGGCTCTTCGGCAGCTGGGTCCCATGGCGTTTCGTGTTCGTGATTGTACTGGTAGTCCCCATCATACCAATGCAACATAAACGGCACATGGTAGCCCACTTAAGTGCCACATTCCATGATCATCGACACACACACACACCATGCAGCTGAACTCGGTCCACGATATAAATCCTTATGAATTCATAGGCGGGAGGGGGGGGGGCGAGTGCAACAGTGAAGAAAAATAGAAGAACAAGAGGAATTGCTCGGGAGAGGGATCGAGGACGAGAACATATATATATATATATATATATATATATATATATATATATATATATATGTATGAGACAGAGATCCGCGCTTGCGGAGTTGCTATGCTAGGAGTTTATTGTACGTACATAGATACAATAAACTCCTAGCATAGCAACTCTGCAAGTACGGATCTCTGACTTCTTACATTTTTCCGGTCCATCGTTCTCAAACTACTCTGCCTCACCTATATATATATATATATATATATATATATATATATATATCTGATTGGGATCACCTGAGGCGGATGCACTGGACGACGTTCCAAATAAAGTGCCTGCTGTTCTAGTGGCTGCTCCCCCCCCCCCCCCCCGCCCCCGTTCTGTTTGTTAGTTTTTCCGGGGTTGTACGTGTTGTTTCTCTTTCTCCCCGGCCATGTTTTCGCGGGGGGGGGGGGGGGGGGGGGCTTATCCGTCGACTACATTGTGGGCTCTCGTAAGAGTCCAGCTGTTTTGATATGTCTCTTTACGTCATGGGCCACGTGATTTAGCCAGGGTGTTTTGATTTTCTATATGATGTCCCGTCTTAAAGATGTCTGTCTCTAGCCGGAACGTCAACCAATATGCAATAAAACTCCGCTAAAATCTTCGAGGTACGTTTACTCTCCTATACACTTTTCGTCGTCCTACGAACCAGTATTTTCTATATATATGATGCACGAATTTCGTAAATATAAATATTGCCGCGCCCAGGGCTGAGAAAGCAACGCTCGGTCACGGACCTCCAGAAAGTTCTCGTTTATTCATGTACCGCTCGTAACTTCTATCATTTATTCCTGTTTTTGTTTTCTAGAAAGTGCGTGTTCATTCTCGCCCGATCACGCGACGCTCGAGCCGCTTTTGCCGAATCTTCGAGATAGCGACGCACTCTAGATAAGAGGCCGCCCGCGATCTTGTCGAGTCAGTTTTCGCCCCAGCGTTCGACTCTGCTGACACGCCGACATCGACGCCCGCGACGCTCTGCTTTCTTCTGTTTCCTTCTTTATTTTTGGCACAAGTTCGCCACATTAAACGTTTATTTATTTCTGTTCATTTCTTGTTTATTCGTCACCACCCGTGACATTCTGGTGGAGGTGCTGGGTAGTCACATGTCCGTACGGCGCAGCCCTCCAAGTTCCCGCAGTACAAGTCCAAACCCCAGCTCCGGAGGACCCGACGAAGACCAGATCGAGACCCGGTCAAGTCGCCGCATCCGAGGTCTACCCCCGGAACACGGACTTCTGCCACCCACGACCAAGCCGAAGACGACGATGGCCAACCAGGCGCAGACCCCGGCCGCTTCTGCCGTTGTGTACCTGCCGGTCGCACCCAGGACTCCAACGCCTTTCCACGGAGACGTCCACGAGGACGTTGAAGACTGGTTGCAACACTACGAACGTGTAGCCCGCCACAACGGATGGACGACTGAACAATGCCTCCACAATCTCTACTTCGCGCTTGAAGGAACTGCGAGGCATTGGTTTGAAAACCACGAAGCGTCCTTTACTACGTGGGAGTCCTGCGCCGCGGAATTGAAGCGAACGTTCCTCAACCACCACCGTCGGCAGCGAGCGGAGGACCTTCTCCAAACAAGGGTGCAGGGCCCCAACGAAAGCGTGACCAGCTTCGTAGAGGATGTCATGCGCCTATGTGCCCGAGCCGATCCGGAGGCGGCCGATGAGAAGAAGCTTCGCGTTCTCATCCGTGGCGTGAAGGCTGAAATTTTTGGGGCCTTATCCGCACCTATGTCACGCCGCCCCGACGTCAGTCTCCTGCGCCGCAGCACGACCGACGCCACGACGACCAGGTCCAGCACGCCTGCCCGGAGCCTCGCGCACCCCGCAAGACCGACGTGTGGCGAACGCCCGACCGACGCCCTCTGTGCTGCCATTGCGGGGAAGCGGACCACACCTACCGCCGATGCCCATACCGACGACTCGGGCTACGCGGGTTCCACCCGAGCGACCCGCGCCCCCGGTATGGTGGACGCCGTCGGGAGATCAACGAGTACCTGCGACGACCCCAGTCCCCCGAGCCTGCGTCCCGCCGAGAGTTCCGGTCGCCGTCACCGCGACGTCCAGCTTCGCCGATGCACCGACCGCGACGTGAAAGCCTGTCCCCCCTCGCTCCTCGTCGGGGAAACTAGGCGCGGCAACCCCTGGAGGTGGAGTTGCCGAAGACGACCGACGCCAAGATCCTCCACGAACGTCGGTGGGCCCCCACTCGAACGCTACCAGAGACCAAAACGACGCCGCTGGAGAGGTGTCCAATAACCTAAACGTCGTCATCGACGGCCACGACGCATCTGCACTCGTGGACACCGGAGCAGACTACTCAGTCTTGAGTGGGAGGCTCTCCCGCCGCCTTCGAAAAGTCATGACGCCGTGGGATGGACCACAAATAAGAACCGCCGGAGGACACCTGATTACACCAGTCGGGAGATGCACCGCTCGCGTCGAGATTCACGGCGAAACATGCCCTGTGAAGTTCGTCGTTTTGCAAGACTGTTCGAGGGACGTCATTCTCGGAATGGACTTCCTGTGTGAATACGGCGCCATCATCGACCTTGCGGAGAACAAGCTGACGCTTCGGAAGCCTGCCCCATCGGTGGAAAATACCAAACCGACGTTAGCTGCAGTGCGAGTCCTCGCCAGCCACGTAAACCTGCCGCCGCTGTCGAGTGTCTTTGTGCCCGTCGGGACCGAAGGAGCCACCTGCGGTGTAGCACTGCTGGAAGGAAGCGTACAACTTCTCCTCGGACGAGGGATTGGCATTGCAAGAGGCGTAACTGAGCTCCAGGGCGGGCGTACAGTAGCCCTTGTCACCAATTTCCGGCAAGAGTCGCAGCACATTACAAAAGGTACAACTGTGGGCTACGTCGAGGAAATTGAAGACTCAGCTGCGATCGCCGTGATCTCAGAAGACGCCTCTCCGACGCAGAACAAGACAATCACGTCCTCAGAGCTCGATATCGACCCATCCCTCCCAGCCCCACAACGACGACAACTTCGTGACCTTCTCGCCGAGTTCAGTGAGTGCTTCTCCACGTCGTCGAAAGCGCGCCAAACGACGGTTGCGAAACATCGGATAATTACTGATGACGACGCACTCCCTGTGCATCGGCCGCCGTACAGGGTCTCTGTGAAAGAAAGGGAAGCCATCCAGCAGCAGGTACAAGAAATGCTTGACAACGACATTATCCAGCCCTCAAGGAGTCCGTGGGCTTCGCCGGTAGTCCTGGTGAAAAAGAAAGACGGGACTCTTCGGTTCTGCGTGGACTATCGCCGACTGAACGCCGTAACAAAAAAGGACGTCTACCCACTGCCACGCATCGACGACACCCTGGACCGACTACGCCACGCCCGATACTTTTCGTCGATGGACTTGAAGAGCGGGTACTGGCAGATTGAGGTCGACGAACGAGATCGTGAGAAGACGGCCTTCGTCACGCCGGACGGACTGTATGAGTTTAAAGTAATGCCATTCGGGCTGTGCACAGCGCCGGCAACCTTCCAGCGCGTTATGGACACCGTCCTTGCCGGCTTGAAATGGCAAAGCTGTCTCGTCTACCTCGACGATGTTGTGGTCTTCGCAAGCGAATTCGACGAGCACCTGAGACGACTGCGAGCCGTGCTACAGGCCTTCAAAGCTGCTGGGCTGACCCTCAAGCCTTCCAAGTGTCGGTTCGCCTATGGTGAGCTCAAATTCTTGGGCCACGTCGTGAGTGCTCAGGGTGTAAGCCCTGATCCCGCCAAGACGTCCGCTGTCGCCGAGTTCCCGAAGCCATCAGACAAGAAGACCGTTCGAAGATTCCTTGGGCTGTGCGCCTATTACAGACGTTTCGTTCGTGACTTTGCGCAAATTTCTGCACCGCTGACGCATCTGACGAAAGACGACGTGCAGTTCCAGTGGGGAGAGGAGCAAGAGCAAGCGTTCGACGAACTCAAGCGAAGGCTCCAGTCGCCCCCTATCCTCGGACATTTTGACCAGTCGGCGGAGACTGAAATCCACACGGACGCCAGCAATACCGGTCTCGGTGCGGTACTCGTTCAGCGACAAGAAGGGGCAGGGAGAGTAATCGCTTACGCAAGCCGGGCGCTGTCTAAGGCAGAACAAAATTATTCAACGACCGACAAAGAATGTCTTGCTGTCGTCTGGGCGATAACCAAGTTCCGCCCGTACTTGTACGGGATCCCGTTTCGCGTGGTCACAGACCACCACGCCCTCTGCTGGCTCGCAAACCTCAAGGATCCGTCCGGACGCCTCGCCCGCTGGAGCCTTCGACTGCAGGAATTCGACGTAACCATTGTGCATAAGTCCGGCCGCAAGCATAATGACGCTGACTGTTTGTCTAGGGCTCCAGTCGAACCTCCAATCTCCGGCGCGGACGACGATGACGACGCCCGTTTTCTAGGCGCACTTGACGCTACCGACATGAGGGCACTGCAACGCGACGACGCGGAACTTAGCTCCGTGATCGACAGCCTCGAAGGTCGAGGAGGCTCTGTCCCACGGGTCTTTTCTCGGGACCTACCGAGCTTTGTCCTGCGGCGAGGCGTGCTCTTCAGAAAGAATTTCGGAACCAGCGAAACCCCCTGGCTACTGGTTGTCCCCGCCAGCCTCCGAGAAGAAATTTTTCAAGCGTGCCACGACGACCCAACGGCCGGACATCTCGGCTACAGCAGGACCCTTGCCCGGATTCGTGACAAGTACTACTGGCCAAAGCTTCCGAAGACCGTCCATCTCTACACACGATCGTGCCATGAGTGCCAGCGACGCAAGAAACCACCGTCAAAGCCAGCAGGTCTCCTTCAGCCGATTACCCCGCCAACCAAGCCCTTCCAGCAAATTGGAATGGATTTGCTGGGTCCTTTTCCACCGTCGACGATGGGGAACCGCTGGATAATCGTCGCCACCGATTATCTCAGTCGTTACGCCGAGACGAAAGCCCTTCCTTCGGGGACTGCTGTCGAAGTCGCCAAGTTCTTCATCGAGTCCATCGTCCTCCGCCATGGCGCCCCCGAAGTACTGATCACAGACCGAGGGTCATCGTTTATGGCACAGTTGACCGAAGAGATCCTGCGTCTAAGCCACACGGAACACCGTCGAACAACGGCATACCATCCGCAGACCAACGGGTTGACGGAGCGGCTCAACAAAACAATCGCCGACATGGTCTCTATGTACGTCGACGTGGAGCACAAGACCTGGGACGAAGTGCTGCCCTACGTCACGTTCGCCTTCAACACAGCCGTGCAAGAGACCACAGGAGTGACGCCCTTCCAGCTGGTGTATGGCCGGGCGGTGACGACTATGCTAGACTCAATGTTGCCGCACGAGTCAGTCAATGACGGGAGCGATGACGCCCAGGTGGTTGCTCAACGGGCAGAAGAGGTCCGCCAGCTAGTCAGACTACGAATTCAAGACCAGCAACATGTCGACGCTCACCGGTATAATCTTCGTCGCCGCGACGTCCACTTCCAGCCCGGAGACAGAGTTTGGGTGTGGACGCCGATTCGTCGTCGCGGTCTCAGCGAAAAACTCCTGAAGCGCTACTTTGGGTCCTACAAGATCATCCGACGCCTCGGCGATCTGAACTACGAAGTTCTACCTGACGGAACGCGCCCATCTGCAAGACGTCAGCCGCGACCCGAGGTGGTGCATGTCGTCCGGCTGAAGCCGTATTACGAACGATAGGACTCTCCACTCTCGTCGACGAGTGAACTGTGGACTGTGAACTCCAGCTAGCGATTCTGCTGTCCTTTTGTTTTTTTGTTTTCCGTTTTTGTGCTGCATCGGGACGATGCACTTTTAAAGGGGGGGATAATGCCGCGCCCAGGGCTGAGAAAGCAACGCTCGGTCACGGACCTCCAGAAAGTTCTCGTTTATTCATGTACCGCTCGTAACTTCTATCATTTATTCCTGCTTTTGTTTTCTAGAAAGTGCGTGTTCATTCTCGCCCGATCACGCGACGCTCGAGCCGCTTTCGCCGAATCTTCGAGATAGCGACGCACTCTAGATAAGAGGCCGCCCGCGATCTTGTCGAGTCAGTTTTCGCCCCAGCGTTCGACTCTGCTGACACGCCGACTTCGACGCCCGCGACGCTTTGCTTTCTTCTGTTTCCTTCTTTATTTTTGGCACAAGTTCGCCACATTAAACGTTTATTTATTTCTGTTCATTTCTTGTTTATTCGTCACCACCCGTGACACTATACCAAAGTTTGACCTTCCGTGATAGAGCTGCTTTCAAAAGTGTCTTTTCTAACTTTTTGTTTGGTTCTAAACAATCTGGTTTTCTCTTTGGTTTTCCATTATTTTTTTTACTACTCGCCTTTGTGATGTCTAAAGAGATGGATGGTAAGTAAATAAACAAACAAATGAACTTCCAAAGGTCTTGACATCACCTATAGTGACAAAATAATACGAAGCTCGTTGAAATAACCTTGAATGGAATCGATTCGTGGAATAAACCAAACACAATGAACAATTCAAGATATATTGACGTGTGCGCAGTGACCGCTTGTCGTAACAAACCTTTAACGTACTTGGCGAGGAGGTAAATAAAACTCAATTTATAACTGGCAATGACTGCGTGACCGATATATTTGAGACATTCTTGACTCATATACTTTATTGTTTTGGTCATTACGTGGGACGGGGACCCAAACCGATAGGGCAATATTTATAGAAGTCACTCAACGAAAACCGACATCTATATATTAGGGAAAACCAACACCAAATTCTAAAGGTGAAAAATACTAAACGGTAACCGATGTATTATAGTGGCAGCGTCAGAAAGAGTAGCCACAAATGACCGTGTCCATCTTCTGTCCCTCTCTTCAGGCCTTTTACTTTGAGATTGCCCAACCATCTAGCCCAGCTTGCAGTAGAATATAATTTCTTTTCTCAATGTTAACGATAATTTTCTGTAAGTTACACAATGGCACTTATGGTTCGAGGTCAGTCTGAAGTTGAAAACGATCATTATCGCTGTTTGCTGTAAAATATATGACACAATCATAGGCGTATAAACGAATCATGGATCTCACGTGCTCAGTTAAAACATTAACATATATCAGTAGACAAAGGTTCCAAATACGGAGCCTGGGCGATTAGGTAATGAAGATTTTATCAATTCTTCGAGGTTGTCAGGGAAGGCAAGACATGCGAGTTTGAGCGTAAGGAGTGAATTAAGTTATTTTTAAAATGCTTTCCGAAAACATAAAAAAAACGGTTAGCCTGTGTGTTTGCGTTTAATCAAAACGAAATGTCATGTGTATATTCGATAAGGAGTGTGCTGCATCATGATCCATTACGTAATCCATGCTCCCATGTTATGTTATTAGATGTTATTTAACTCAAGGTGATTACAAATATCTGTATAGATCTGTTCAAGTAATTTTGAAAAAAAATCTGTTTAGAGACATTAGCCTGGGGTTAGAAACATCGCGTTAAGCCCTTCCTTATGCTGGATACACCATTGGCTGCCTTGTACTCAGACGGAAGGCAGTTTGAGGAGAGTTTATTTTTTTTTTAATTAAGCAACTAGGGGAGCGTTTAATCCCCAAGCACATGGTTTGGAATTCCATCAAGTCTTGTGACTGAATGGCATATCAAATTACAGAAGAGAATAGATGCTTTATTATTACTAATATCAAACTCCAGCATTTTATTAATTATAGGCCCCGAAGTGTGCGGGCAATGTCCTCAGCTGTACTGAAGAAAAGAAACGGGAATTAGTTGTTGAAAATTTCGTTTCTAAGGCCATCTGAAGTCAGTTCATGGTTAAGAATGGCTGGTATACCTATGTGTTTTTTTTTTATAATGGCACGATTTTTAGCAAGTTTTCATCTTTAGTTTGGGTTGTTAGCCAACCTAGAACCTTAAATAAAATTAAAGAAATTCGATCCTTAAATTTTTTTTAAGCGTAATCGTGTTATCTCATCTGGATATCTGTTACCGGGTTTGGCATTTGTTTAAATATTTGAAGTAAACGCCAATTCTTGCGGAGAAAAAAGCCACAGGTTCTTGTTCATCCATGTTTTGTCATTTATACGCCTACGTGATCACATTTTAAATGGAATAAACATACGACGAGTGGAAACAGTGCACTTGTAAAACAAATTCAATTGACATTTTTGGCAGATATTTGTGCACAACCACTTAACATCGGGAAAATAAACCAAAAAGGTAAAAGTATAGGCTGCCAGAGTCACCCTTATTAATAACAACTTTTGGGGAGCGGGGTTTAGCGGTTGCAGCGTGTTTACATGTTACATGCGCTACCACTACTTCACAATGACTGATAAACCAAATCATCACCGAACAAACAATATAACGAAGATTCATTAAACAAAGCTAAGAATAGTTTCACGTGATGTATTTCTTCTTGGAAGGGACACTGCGTGTTTTAACTAATGTTTGTTATAGGATTCTCGAACGTGTCCTAAAAAGATATTGAATTGTGCAAAAGTGGTATATGTCAAACCATTCTATGTCCGAAAGGTGAAAATCCCAACACAGTAAGATTTCGTCGGATGTTGTTGACATCCAAGTACAAGAGAAGCGCAAAAGGGGATTAATAGCATTATTACTTTGCAATTTATAAACTAAACCGTTTTTTTTTTTTTAATTTTCCGTTTCGCTATTTTATAAAGCACAATACCGGTTCATAGGTATAACCGGAGAATTAAAATGCTGAGCTTGTTACGTTTCTGAACACAAGTAATAAAAAAACACTCCGTTCACTTAAAGGGACCATGAAATGATTTTAAAATCGAATTGCATCCACCGCACGTCGTAAAAGGTGTGAAAAGAAACACAAAAACAAAAATATGGAGCCAAAAAAAAAATTATTTGTTATAGAACTTTTAAAAGAAATCTGGACTCTTTTGCGCCTTCTTTCCTTCGCCTTTTCACTACGATGCATCCGCGGAAACGGGGCACGTCAGCCGAACCCACGTCGCCTATTGGGTAAGAGCCTACCTCACCAGCACCGCGATCGTAAACAATAAATAGCCGGTGAATGTTTCCTAAAAGTTTTGTTAAATAATATTCAGATCCAAATTTTGTAGCATAATTACAGATGTGTGGCGAAAATTGCCAAATTTTATAATCCTAAGAGCCAAGCGCCATCTATCGTATGGTACACGAAGCAACTACTGCGCGTGCGCAGTAGGGCAGAGTTCAGTTACTTGGGCCGCTCGCGACGGCCGACGAACGTTTATTTCCTTTGATTTCCTTCCTCTCAAAACTCTGACTGACTGAACGTTATTTTTCTACGTGTTCTTCTCGCGCGTGCCGACTTTAAGCAGCGAGAAAAAAACTATTTAAAACAGACCACGACGAACAAGAACGCTGGATCTACAAACACCCGAGAAAATCCACCGACTCTGACGAAGCGAGCTGCTCAGAATATAGGCTTAGCACGCACTCCGACTCGGCGCAGCGTTGCTTCGTCTCAATACCTTCTGCCTACGACCGGCTGGCGTGCTGAATGGAATATGCCCGCGCTACCCTTGTGGACCCTTCCCGTATTATAGTTTGATCGCCGACCTCAATATTAGATTAAGAGGTGAGGTCAATCTATTCCCCTTGTTTTCCGAGGCAGTGTTGACGAGCACTCGTCGAAAAGGGACTCTCGTCGATTCTATCTTGTTTTGTGTGATATAGAGCTGAAACAAACGCCATATGGATTACCTTCGTAACACGGTATGTACACTTTGTTATTGGTATGCCATTTTTATTCTGACAGAGTGCACGTCACTGTCGAGCTATAACAGTTCGTGGGAAGTATACGTGCAATGCCGGTCCAACCTTTCTTTGCCGAGTGTCGCGTCAGTATCGAGTTGCAATCATAAAAGATCGGTCCCGAAGCGCTTACCAACAGCGAGAATACAGCACTTCCATCAAACGCGCGCGTCCGCTCCGAGTGTGAACAGGTATTTACGTGGCTCTTGGTGACACTCGTAGTTCAAACGTATTTTTTTTAACGTCGGCTCGCTCCTGCATCTCCGAGGCCGCGAAAAACGCCGCGGCAATTTGTTTCCATCTACGTCGCTTTGCAAACGACTGACACGGGCCGCCTTTTACCAACAATGACAGTTGGGTGGAGTCTTCTCCGGAAGACTCGCTGCACTTAGCCGCCGATTCAGAAAATACGTCGGTGACATCGGCGCAGTAAAACCTACCGGCGCACCCCAACTCGTCGCCGCTAACGCTCCCATTCTCCTACTGCCGAGAGAGCTTCCGGTTCCGGAAACAGCGTACGTCACGGCTTGTTTTGCGGTCAGTTGGAGAGAAAGAAAAAGTCGATATTTCATTAATTTTTTGTGTAGAAGTTAATAAACCGAGACAAAAACGGATGCCAGTTCGGCATTCAGTGAACATTGACGGGTTAACGTAAAAGTTATCTGGAAAAAGTAAAAATTAGATGAAAACATTTCGGAGCTTTTGATGGGCAGTCGAATCAAGACCCTGTACCAATAGGCACATAACTTTTGACTGAATTCAAAATAAATAAAAAATAACTGTTTTATTTTAATGCTTTTGCAGTTGGCTTGTACAAAGAGAAGATTTTGACAGCTAGGATTTGAGTTCTTCTAATGTTACCTGCAGTTTTAACACAGTGTCGATTTCCCAGTTGTACTGGCACTTTTTACCGCGTAAAACTAATTTGTTGTACCGCAGTTCAAAATGCACATCCGCACTCTGGCGTAAACAAAAGCCGTTGTCTTCCAAACTCTAACTTTGGTAAAACATGCACGCCCAAAGAAAAGCCCCTTCTCTTTAGTTTATAAGCTTTAGACAATACGTTTTCCTTAGCCTTAAAAAAACGTAGAAATTAGTGGGTGGTTTACTGCAATCGGTCCAGCTGGGCTTAGGAAAATAGAATAATACAATATTATAAAAACGACAAGCTAATTTTCTCCACATTATTAAGAGGGTGTTTGTTGTGAGAAAAACGGCCAAGTCTGTGTACTCGCTCAATGGAGGTGGGCGCGAATTTTACGGCGAGATTGAAAAGCAAGTTGAAAATTCTTTTCATATTATACCTCCCAGATATCAGTCGCCGCGCGTGTCAAGCCGTGAATAATGGGGTTATTTTTGACGCGATTAACGTTTTATTTTTTCATGACCGGGAGCGGTGTCACGCAGTTACGTAATGACCTCCTCATTTGGCATCTTCAGCTCCTCAAGTCCTCTTCTTTAGTATTGAATCGCCGACACCTCACATTCATCGATGGCCTTGTCGGTTAAATCAGCTCTCCGCTGCCAACCGCATGCAACCTGCAACACCTCCTGGAGTTACAGTGCAACCCTCGACAATTCCACAGCACGCGCGTTTTCAGCCTGCGTCCGCTCGTTCACGGAACAATACCGCTGGGTCGTGCTATCGATGTGGCCGTCATGGTCATTTTGCGTCCGAAGGCTCAGCTGCTCCTGCTACATCGGGAAACACTACTCCCGGTCTCTGGAGGCGGAACTGGGTATAACCCCTCAAAGGCCCCTCGCATCAGTTACAGACAAGTAAACGTCGGTTCCCCGCCATCCTGTACTGGTTGAAAACGTGGGAGTTCTGGGTGGACATTTTGACACTGGAGCAGCTTTGAATGCAATTGATATGTCCTTTCTTTCCTCGGACCTTAAAGTGTTCCCTGACTACCCAGTTCTACTAGGCCCTTATGGGAAAATTGTACCAACGAGAAAAAAAAAGTGAAAATGAAAATTACAGAGTTCGGTCGTACATCAATTGAACACATTGTTGTAATTCAAAACGGCGTGCGTCCTTTCATTCTTAGGGGCAACTAGTGTGCAAAAACGGTGTTATTTTCTTCGAAACCTTGTACTGTTTGTCAAGAAACTCTGCCATCAGAAGAAAGTGCATGTAATGATTATGCGCTACTTTGACTCATTTGGTGGTTTATTACGAGTTACTGTGTGTCTTACGCGTTTTCCTCTCTGCTTCGACTCTTTTGGAGTAACTTCGTACTTTTCTAGGCATCGCCTGCATCTTATGGAGCAAGTGTATTAGAAACTCTACTACACAATTTTTTTCGGTCATCCTCAGTTAAGAAACGCGGAACATTCATATTGCGAATACAACAATGCTACAACCAGAGAGCCGTTTGGACCAAAGTGCGGTCAAACCCACCCAATCGTAACGGTGACATTGTCTGTGAGGCTTCCCGGATTTCAAAAACCTCTGCTACGAAGTGACAGTACCGCGAACGCTGACTACATATAGAGCAGGTCAGTTCAGCATCCTGATTAAGAACCTCGGGAATAACTCAGTCACTCTGCAGCAAAGACACTGTGTCGGCAAGTCGTTTCCTCTCACTCCAACAGAACGTCTAAGAGCGGCTTTCGATCAACCAGGATAGTCAGAACACCCCTCAAAAGAAAGCGCACAAATACCATGGGATCTGTTACAGTTTGGTCCAACCCTCGCCAATCATCAGCATGAATCCTTCAAAGAACTAATAACAATCTACCGGGCACGTTTGGCGCTATTTCCGAACGAACTCGGATACACACATCTCGCGAAACACAAGGTTGATACAGCGATCATGTCTCCATTCACCGACCTTTACGTCGCCTTGCTCCATTAATGCATGCCGTCATCCGGACACAGGTTGAGGATATTCTTAAAAGGGGAATTGTAACATGATCCAACAGCCCATGGTCCTCACCGGGTGGCTTGATACGCAAGGAAGATGGGGGTGTATGTTTTTGTGCTGTTTACAGGAAAGTCAACAGCATCACCAAACAGGACAAATACCCACTACCTCGCCTTGATAATTCGCTTTAAAGACTACGATGCACCAGTTGCTTCACGACCCTTAAACTTGTGTGAGGATATTAGCAAGTACCTCTGAACCCTACGATGCCGAAAAATTCGAGTTCATAATTCCTGCCGGGCCTTACCAATTTACGCGATTACCATTCGTCCTTTGTAACGCACCAGCTACCCTTCAACGCCTTATGGATAGAGTTCTAGACCACCTCAAGTGGACTAGGGCACTGGTGTATCTTGACGACATTATTGTATACGGGACGACGTTTGAAAAGCAAAAACAAAGACTCGAGCTTGTTCTTAACGTTCTACAACGAGCGAACTTACGAATCAAACCTCAAAAATGTCTTTTTAGTTTTGAAGAATCTTTCTATCATGGTCATGTTATCAACAAGAATGGCAACAATCCCGACCCTGCAAAGCTGGAAGCTGTGTCAAAATATCCAAGACCAAGCCGCCTTTCAAAGGTCACAAGCGTTCTCGGATTTGCATCCTATTTTCGCGGGTCTATACCACAATTCGCCAGTCGTGCAACACGCCTCACACTCCTACTTCGTAAAAAAAAATCCTTGGCGATAGACAATAAACGAGAAACGTTCCTCTAACGACATTAAGGAAAGCCTTCACCGGGCGCCAATCTTAGCCCCTTTTTACTTGGAATTCCCATTATTTCTTCCCACCGACGCCCATGGAATTGGCTTGGGAGCTGTATTACTCCAAGAACACCTCGAAAATTCTCAACTAGTAAACGTTTACGCCAGTCAGCACCTCACCAATGCCGAACAACAGAAACCATTCATCGGAGTTGGAATGCCTAGCTCTCATCTGGGCTATTCAACACTGTCGGCCCTACTTGTATGGCCATCGTCTCACAGCCCTTACTGAGAACTCTGCGTTACTTTGGCTACACTCGAAACGACACCTTATTCCAAGCTTGAACGCTGGGTTACTACTTCAAGAGTATCAGTTGAATATCTGTCATCGAGTTTGCAAATATCACACGGACGCAGATTTTCTTTCTAGCAATCCGATAGCCCCAGCTGAAGAACTGAGCAAAGAAGAGATTCAGCTTTGCAACCCTGTGTTTAACCTTGCTGAATCTCAACCTTCAGTCCCTAGAAGTTTAAAATATTAAGTCCCGACTGAGATTTTCTTCTGATACAGCAGAACGACGTCTGCGCCGCCCCTTCCTTGTCTGGCATGGACTGCTCTACTACCACAGAACGCAACGTTGGTTGCCCTTTGTACCCCAGGCACTTACGTATCGCCGCGCTCCATCTCTGTCACGACAACCTAACCGCTGGAAATTTAGAAAGAGACAAAACTACAAAAAAGATCTTGGAGCGCTTCTGGTGGCCACGTGTTCGCACAAATGTTGCCGATTACGTAGCGTCGTGCATTACTTATAGGTCACGGAAATTGCGAACCCCACCATCAACTAAGGCGTCCAGCCTGTACCACTGCCTAAATCACCCTTCAAAATTCTCGGCATCAAAAATCGCGGCCCGTTTTACCCATACTCCTAGCGGTAGCAAGTATGTTCTTGACGCCTTTGATTTTCTTGTAAAGTTCTTACGAGAACAAGTTATACTTCGACGTGGTGTACCTCGCGTTAGGGTGAGTGATCCCGCCTCGTTTTTTATTTCCCTTCCGTTTGGGAGAGAAATGGAAGCTCATGGTATCAAACATGCTTAAGCAGCGCCATACCATCCACAAACGAATGGTCTTGTTGAACGGGGCAACCGCACCATCAGTGGCATATTCGCGAGCTACGTGAACGAACAACACAACAACTGGGACAAACTTGTGTCATACGCAGTCTTTGCAATTAACAATGCTGAACAATCAAGAACCGAGTTCGCTCCTTTCCAAATAGTGTATGGACGTGCAAAAGTTCTGCCCTGCGAAATGGGTGACAATCCCGTTTGGAAGCTAAGAGCAGAGAAATTTACAAATAGCTCGCTATGCCGTTTCCTAGCTGTGAGAAGGAAAGCTCGCAATTCCATGTTGCGTGCTTAGGTACGCACTCAGTAACGCACTGCTTCATCATCCCCCCCCCCCCCTCCTCCCAAACCTTATTTACGGTGTGGAGACTGGGTTTCGGTACGACCACTCCTTCGTGAGAAAGGCCGGGCTCAAAAGTTCCTTCCACGCTACAGCGGTCCCTGTGAGGCTCTTCGTAAGCTGCGTCCCATAACATTTTGAGTTCATGATTTAACTGGCCTTCCCCATCATACCAATGCAACATTCACAGCACATCGTAGCCACCTCAAGCACTACATTCCACGGTCATCGACACACACACGCCATGCATTTGAACTCGGTCCATGAAATCGATTATCATCAATTCATAGGGGGGATCAGGGTTGGGCGGGGGGGGGGGGTGAGGGGGGGGGGGTTGGGGGGAGGCGTGAGGGCGGTGAGTTTGTGAGTGGCATGAGTGCGTGAGGGGCGTGAGTACTTGAGGCCCCCTTTAGGCGGAGCAACTTTCTCAGCAATTTCGGTGTTGCCGGCGGGTTGTTCCCTAGCTTTCCCTAGACCAACACGAATATCTGTGATCGGGTCCGGCTCAAAAAAAGCGAGCCAATCGGAGCAATTTGAAGACGTTTGAAGCGGCTGCATTCAATCAGGGACGCAATATTTTCACGTGATACTTCGTGCCGATGATAATGACAACAAAAACTACGATCTGGTTTCAAATTGATCGTTTTTGGAAATAAACTGTTTCAGAAAGATGCATTAGTATTCTCAACGAGATTTAAATGCATAAAAACATGTTTAGAGCACGTAATTGTGTGTTTAAATCAGGGAGCTTACAAGTACTAGGAGGGAGCACGTTGCAATATTAGTAAAGCCTAGTCATAAAAAGTTTAAACGATCTTGGGGCCAACGTGACCGTAGGTCTCACTGACACTTGGTGCGCGTGACATGTCGCGTGTGAGATGGATGGTTGATTGTAGAAGGACTCCTTGCAGGCTTGCGCGCGCTCCGTCCGGTAGGTTTTATCAGATCGAAGGCTAGACTGTGGTGTATTCTACTTCCCCATTGCTAGACAAAATCTAGCTAGGGTCACATGATGTGGTCACGTTGGCGTGATAAGTGACAAGAGTAAGGAGGAAAAGGAGAAAGAGGCTAGACGTCAAGGGAGCATGGCTTGTGGAGTCTACGCGGCTGGCGTCATCCCCTCTCCTAACCCTCTATCCTCCTTGGTCCAAATAGTGCAAGAAAAATGAAATTGCATGATGATGATGGCAAATTTTAGCAAGTGGTTGCTGCGTGTGAACGTGGGCGGCCCGTTTTGCTGCGTGGTGTTGCGACGTCCAGTTCCTGGTCGAAATTGCCCCAAATGAAGCGGGCCTGAGTGGCGTGAGGGCCATGAGTGCGTCAGGGTTGTGAGGGGTATGACTGCGTGAAGGCCGTGAGGGCGGTGAGTGCGTGAGGGGCGTAAGGGCTACGAGTGCGTGAGGCCTGTGGGGGTGGTGAGTGCGTGAGGGGCGTGAGGGCTACGGGTGCGTGAGGGTGGTGAGTGCGTGAGGGGCGTGAGGGCCATGAGTGAGTGAGGGGCGTGAGGGCGGTGAGTGGCGTGAAGGCCATGAGTGCGTGAGGGGCGTGAGGGTATGAGTGCTTGAGGGCCGTGAGGGCCGTGAGGGCGGTGTGGGGCGTGAGGGCCATGAGTGCGTGAGGGCCTCAGGGCGGATGAGTGCGTGCGGGGCGTGAGGGCCGTGATGTTCAGTGAGGGTGAGTGAAGGGCTGAAGGTGACTGTGACTGTGAGGATGAGGGTGAGTGAGGGGCTAAAGGTGAGTGTAGCGGTGAGGGTGACGGTGAGTGAGGGGCTTGGGTGAGTGAGGCTGTGAGGGTGAGGGTGTGTGAGGGCGACCTAAAATGCCGACCTCTGGACATACTTGCCTGGGGAAGAACCGAGGCCGAACATGATGAACGTCTATGACAGTGTTAAGCCAAGCAACGCCGGGAAGGTATCACACTTAATTTAGAAAACTCAAGTTACCATGCAAAGAAGTCACTTTCCTAGGAGACGCGATAAGTGAGAATGTAACCAAACCGAGTGCAAACCTATTCCAGTGTGTCCACCACTCTATGACGCCAGATAGAACAAAAAAAAAATATGCGCAGCGTTTGTTGGGATTTATAAACCAATTTGACAAGTATATAACTAATTTGTCGTCCAAAACAAACTTATTACGTGACATCATTAAATATAAAACTTTATTTGAGTAGACTGGTGCCAACGAGGTAGAGAGGCTTAGAGCGATAAACCGGGGTTCCGGTCTGCACTCGAAAGTGACCCCCATAAGGCGGCTGCCATTGTACGCAAATTTGACCACACGTCACATGACCAAACCAAATCCGCGACGTCACAGGAAAGATGGCAGCGCCCATGCAGCGGCTGGCCCCAGCTGCGCCGGAGCTTGTCGGATGCTTTGTTGGTTGTCGTTCGTCTCGGCGAGTTGATTTTTAGGCCGGTCGAAAGCGAGTTCAGAGTTCAGCGTGGGGTTTGACGTAGGTATAACGTGAAAATACGGAGGAACGGTGTGCATTTCGCTGGTGACCGACCGGGATATTGCCACGGAAGAGACAATCTGACCTACGTTGCTCGGACCTCGCATTGATTCGGATACCGCTAGGATAAAATTTAAGGCGACGTTTCTGTGCTCTCGTTGACCATCTGAATCTTCGACGTTTGCAGTGAAGCTTGAGCAATAAATTTGGATACACAGTTTAGCGACGGAAATTCCGTGAGTCGTGCTTGGCGGTGTGCAATCGTGGTGCAGCTTTGATCAAATGACCGAGGGCTCTCTTCGCTTGTGCGGCGCACCGGAAGGCTGCCTTGAAGCTGGTAGTTCCCGTGCCGTGTTGAATGATGCTGTGCTGCTTACAAATTGTTCCGGCGTAGAAGTGCACTTTCATAGAGCACAGGTGTGCGGCGCACCGAAGAGTTGCCTTCAAGCTAGTAGTTCCTGTGCCATGCTTTAGGTGATGCTGTGCTGCTTCCGAAATTGTTCCGGCGTAGACGTGCACTTTCACGGAGCACAGGTGTTGCAGTTGGTATTGATCCCGCTGGTCTGTTGCACGTTTCCTCAACACGAACGTTTCATCCACACTCGTTACGCGAATTGCAAGCTGTCCGGACATTTCATCGAGCGTGATACGTACCCAGCTCACGCCGCTTTGTGGCAACAGTCTGCAGTGGCTATTACCAGAAAAGTGGCCCCATATCCATTTCAGTTCAGTTCGTCCACGGCAGTCGCCAAGGCCCCGAAGGAGTGGGTTTATTCGGACAGAATGCTACTAAGGCAATGCAGCTTCTTCGGTGGTCAGGGTAGGCTCTCTTCTGCGAGTTTTGTTATATTGTCACGGATCCTTGTTCCAGTCCTATCTTCTATCAATTTTCACTATTCTGCAAAACTGCAGGTCAGGCTCGGCTGTCATCGTATGTTCTGGTGGAGGTGCTGGGCACTTTACCCATAGCCCTTCGCTTTGTGTGAACCCGGCGGCTTTTCAGCCAAGTTACCCGATAATGGGATACGGCTGGCGGACTATCCTGCGTCTTATACCCTTGTCGAGCCGCAAGCAAAGTCCTGACCCGAGCCTGGCAGAACAACCGCAAGACGACCGAGTATCACAAGAAGTAACCTCGGAAATACACCACGAAGCACCTGAAATCCGAGCCAGTTGCTGCTACCAGGAAAAACTACCGGAATTCGGTCTCCTGTCAGAAAATCCGAAGCTGACTAAGCCAACAATAACAAACCTCCGTGTCCCCTCCCACCATTGTTTGCATGCCCGTCGCAAATCACGCTCCGACGCTTTTTCACGCAAGCTGTATGAAGACGTCAAGGACTGTATTGAACAATATGACAGTGTCGCCCGCCACATTGAGTGGACAGACAACCAGCTCCTGCAGAAACTATACTTCTCGTGGAAGAAACTGCCGGCGCTGGTCTGAGAACCATGGATCCTCCTTAACGTCATGGGAAGTTTGCAAGATCGAGCTGAAGTGCGCATTCGGCAGCCAACATGAACGAGAGAGAGCCGCATTCTTGATTCTGTCCACGATACTGCCCCAACGAGAGCGCCACCGCACTCCTGGAGGATGTTTTGCGCTTGATCGAGCGCCCACGCCCATGCCCACGCCGACCTTGATGCTACAGAAGACAAGAACCTAAGATTCTTATGCCCCTCACGTGAGGGACAACACCTTCGACAGCCTTGTCCGCAACCCCCCAACAACAGTTGAAGTGTTTATATCACCGAGGCTTCCAACATGGAATGTGCACTGCATGCCCGAGCCTGCCACTATGAACAACTTCCCGGCGTCTCGACACTCGAGTTGTCCAGCTACTAGTTCGACGCCAGCCTCCCAGGCATCCACGACATCATCCACGACGTTGTCTGGGAGATCAGGAAGCTACTTCCTGCCATCAGTTGCCCGGCTTTTATTTTCATTGCCGAGATTGTTTCGGAACAAGTTTGACAGGTACTTCAACCGAGACTTCTGCGAGCGAAGCGGCATCTGACAAACCAAAGGCAACTTACGCCACAATGGAACGACGACCGCCACCGGCTGCCACTTAGTATTCAATGCCGATTCAATGAGACATTCTAACGCCGAAGCATTCCCGACATCGTGTGTAGGTCTGTGCTCAACAAAGTACACCGAGGAAAACGTAGGTGATGCGAATGTGCGACCGAAAACCACTTTGCTACCGCTGCATGAAGCCGACCATGTCTACCAAAGCAGCCCGTACCAATGAATTGGTCGGCGAGGGTTCGTGCCAAACGACCCTCGATTACGTCTCGAGGAGCGACCA
Source organism: Ixodes scapularis (assembly GCF_016920785.2). Classification (NCBI taxonomy): domain Eukaryota; kingdom Metazoa; phylum Arthropoda; class Arachnida; order Ixodida; family Ixodidae; genus Ixodes; species Ixodes scapularis. Next base: position 28,499,571 of record NW_024609883.1, on the reverse strand, counting down.
CAGGAGATTAAGGATTACCTTCGGCGACCTTTGTCCCTGATGCCGAAGGTGCTGAATCAAAGATTCTGAATCCCTGATTACCCCGAAGCTCCTCATGTCCATCACCTCAACAAGAGGTAAGCACAACAAAGCAGGTGAGCGGCGATGCAGTGACAGTGGATTTGGTGTCGGTTGTCGTCCAAGGACAATACCTAAAAATTTGCTGACACCAATTTTCTGTGTCCACTCCACGAAGCACACAATTTCTAACTTTGAGGGAGAATGCCCCTGAGTGACTTGAAGGAATAGAATGGTTGGTTGCTCTCCAAAGTGAACTGCAAGCATCACCAGACTTGGATAGCAAACAAAAATTGTTGCCAGATATCAAGTCAACGGTACGGCAAAAAGCACAGCCAAGCAAGCAATACATGCCCGAGCTTGCTGCATTGATGCCGAAAACTACCAGGAAAATTTTCGGATTAGAAGCCAGCCCTGCAGCTTCAGTGCATCAGACGTCAGTGGCCGCACATGACGTATGATTACAAGACAGCATCAGTCGGTCAAAGTTGCCACTCGACCAAACTGAACACCGACGTGCCAGGAGCGTCATCCGACAACAAGTTCCACAGGTACTACGACTCAACGCCTGACGCGAGACTGTCGCAGAAAGATCTCGTTATGGAACCATTTACTCAGAATCAATAATTATGTAATCAAGTGGAAATAAACATACTTGATACACTAACCAGATAAACATATTTCCGCTTGCCTTCATGCCTTGAGAATCTACACACCGAGAATTGTGTCCACTGCACGCTCTGGACTTCACGAGGACACTCGCATCTCTGACCCTTCAATATCAATTAAGGGGTCATACCAGACTGGCAAGGGGCTGCACTCGTTCAACCTTTCCTGAACATGTGGTGCATCCGAAAACCAACTCCAGTGATGTGAAAATGTTATTTATTAATTTGTTCCTTCCAGGGGCCTTCGTAGGCATTGCAGAGAGGATACTTAAAACTACACATGATAATAGCATTAAAGCACACTGCTGTAACTTGTTAATTGGAAAAACAAACACACCTCTGTGCATATAGATTAATAGTATGCGTTGATGCATTGTTATACAGCATGATACTTCCTATATGTATGACACAATAGACCCTTTGCAGAATCTTATCAAGCAACACAACTGTCACCATTTTTTTCGGCGTAAAGCACACGAATGGGCCCCAGTTCACGTCGAACGCTAATGCAGCATTCGAGTCCAATAGGTTCTGAGCCGAATTCACAGGGATAGCGGACATAACATTCTTGTCGAACAAATGCCCAAAGTATGAAAGCCTGGGGTAATTACAGTAGTAGCTACTGTAATTTGTTTCATCAGAATTTGGCAGACGGCAAAGGCTACAGTCTCGGTGAGTCAATACACACATTGGAGAGAAGCACATGACAACATATCACCAGAGTGCTCGTATGCCCAGGTTTTTCACACACCTTCGCTCCGTCTCTCTGATTGGCTCGAGGGGCTGTGGTGGTTGGCCTTTTCCAAGTTACGGTGATGAGAAGTACAGACAGCTCACACTTTTAGAAAGAGTCGATTGAAGAGACCGAAGGGAATGGTAGTCAACATTTTTCAACAAGACTGCTCTCCAGGCAATGGATGAACACAAATATGAATCATCTTATCCAGGTAATTAGAACAATTAATATTTGACCGACTAATACAATGCACTCTTGATGGAAAAGAGTATAGCTGCAATAAATCCTACAAAACAGAAAAAAATTCGCAGTTAATCTATGCATGCACCAAAACAGTTGTTCTTATAGCAAGTCGAATAGCTTTCAAGCAGGTGCCTGCAACGATTTATTCTTCCCCATACTCAATAAAACGCCATCCTCGTAGCTGAAAATTAGGGTGCACTTCGCACTCACACACACACTAAAAAAAAGGAAGAAAAGCGATCGAATGTAGAATAGTGGATTAGCACAAAAGGTTAAATTCGCAGGAGCTTCCTCGCTAAAAGTTGCCATGGTTGTTCGGTGACGGAGGGCTGAAACAACTTCCCTTAGGCCCTAACGCGACGTATACATTTCGCGTAGATTCTCAGATATTTCAACGTTCAAAAAAAGCTAAGAGAATGTGAAAATTTTATGTTGAAAGCACTCAAAGTTCTATCGATCCTCGGACACATCCCGGAATCCGAGCACCGGTACGGCGAAGCAGAGCTGATGCTGTCTCACAGGCGTTAATATCCAGATGATCCAGAGCGATCTTGCGCAAAAACGGTCTAAAGTCTCATTCCTTCATATTTTCACATTATACCCGCGTCAGCGAGCACGAAGAAGCCCGAAGTCGTCGGAAAGTAGCTGCACATCACGGCTACCGCGCACCGAACAAACTCGCATCCGCCAGCTCTGGGCGCTGCCATCTTACCTGTGACGTCCCGGCTCTTGGGAGATCACGTGACGAGTGGTCACATTTGGGTAAAATATGGCGGCGACCGGGGGGGTGCCACTTCCGAACTTCCGGTTTATCGCTCTAAGCCCCTCTACATTGCTGACTGGTGCGCATCAAATAGAGTGGGAGGGCCTGAAGACACTCCTAGTGACCGCTCCGACACTTGCGCTATTTGACCCTGCGAAACCAGTGAAGGTATCGACAGATGCATCACAATACAGATTAGGGGTTGCATTAATGCAAGTGTACGAAACTAGGTGGCGGCCAGTGGCGTACGCCTCGCGAGCTCCGTTGGATACCGAAACCATATTCTCCAAGAATGAGGAGACCCCGGGGGTCACTTACGGGCTCGAGAGGTTTCATGACTTAGTGTACGGGGCGAAGGTATTAGTTGAAACGGACCACAAACCTCTTATCACCGTTGCAAAGGAATCTGTGGGTGACATTCCCCAACGATTCCAAAGGTTCTTTCTACGATTAATGAAGTACAACTTTCAGTTGAAGTTTATTCCTGGAAAAGATCTAGTCGTCCCTGATGCCCTCTCCAGTGCATTTTTAAAGAGTAAGAAGGAACAACAATCAGAATCTGACGTTGAGCTACATGCTGTAGGGGTCTACTACAGTATGGTCAGTCCGAAACCAGGGACACAGTTAATAGCTGAGACAGCTAGTGATGAAACTCTTGCTCAAATAATCAATAGCCTTCAGCACCAGAGACCTATTCAAGGTCTATACAGGGCCTTTGAAGGGGAGTTAACAGTAGTTGATGGAATTCTTTTAACGGGAACGAAAGTTGTCATTCCCCAGAGCATGAGAAAAATAATTCTTGAAAGAATTCACGCTGGACATCTCGGCATTAACAAGTGTAAGGCCAGAGCAAGATAACTGGTTCTCTGGCCTGGTATCAATGAAGACATCCATTTTCTTGTTCAGAGATTCCGGGTTTGTCAGCAGTGTGTGTATAGGTTTCCAAGTGAGCCTTTTCTTATGATGTCAGTTCCGGACCTCCCGCGGAGTCGAATTGGCGTTGATCTTTTCGAGTATAGTGGTTCCTTTTACCTCAAAGCCTATGACGCTTTCTCCAACTTTCCGGAAGTGGAAAAACTCCTAGAGGTCACGCCAGCGGCTGTGGTGGACAAGATTAGCAGCTTATTCTCAAGACAAAGAATACCACTGGAACTATGCTCGGATAATGGCCCACAGTTTCCCTCACACGAGTTTCAGGAGTTCGCTCACAGGTACGACATCGTACAGAGAACATAAAGCCGTCGATTTCCTCACTCAAATGGGCTCGCCAAAAAAGGAGTCCAGATGTTAGAAGAATTTTGAAAAAAACAACAATTTAAGCTTACGAAGATTTTTGCCTTGGACTGTTAAATTACAAATATACCCCTAGACGATGGCCGGAGCCCCAGCAAGCTGCTCACGGGGCGGAGATTGCGGTCTCCCATTCCCGACTTTGCGCTACGGGCCCCATCACCTGGACAGAAGCGCTCCCAGCGCCGCAATCAGGGATCTACACAGGTTCCTCTTGCTGAGGGTCAAATTGTGCGAATCCGGGACGATCGGGGGTGGAACAGAAAGGCTCAGGTACAACGAGGTGCAGGTCCATGACGTTCATATATAGTAAGCAGGGAAGATGGACAAGAATTGAGAAGGAACAGGGTACACATCCATCCTACCTACGAAGATTTGTGCTGGATGCAGACCGACCCAAGGCCCGGGCCACAGAACGTGCTTACTCTTCCTGCCCTTCAGCAGAAAGTGGAGAAACTTATCTTCAAGTGCCTGCGCGGAGAAACTTCGTAGCAGACACGCCCGTGGATGCAGGGCAGCTTTCCACAGATCAAGGAACTGCCGCGAAACAAACACATGCGCGACAACCACCCGCAAGGTTGTGGTACGACGGGCGTTTTCAGCAGCACCCGTAACTTCACTGCTATCGCCATTCCTCACAAAAATAAAGGGAGGTGTAACGGTGCTGCTACTCTGGCAACCTGCTGCACTGCGGGCAGCGCCACTGCTGGCCTATTTAAGGGACGCACCCTTAAACTTCATCCTCGTTTACTCGATCGCTACCTCAAGGCTCGTGTGTTTATTCGATAAAGAATGGCTAATCTCAGTTTCAGATGTCGCTGTTTTTTATAAGAGATTAGAGATTCGTATTGAAGTATAGAAATGTATTCTTCCTTACCTTTTTGTGTTTTGCACAAATTTTGAATACGTTCATTATGTGTACGCCATCCTTGTTCCCACGATTGTGTATGTGCTCGTTTTCTGTGTGACCCATTTCGTGTGCGTGCATGAATCTTGAATATATTAATTGTCTGTACACAATTAATATAATATTATACTAAATTTGTTAGTCTAAAAAGAATAACAAATTAATAAAATACAGCACACTTTTTGGGAGAACAAACTGCCAGTCATGGCTGATGTCAGGGATTGGAAAAAGCATACAAATCAGAAAGATTTACCTGAACTTTACTGAATAACTTTTGTTCAGTAAAAAAACGTATATGGTTCTAATTATGAATTTTGTGGGCATCAATTAAATCCCCTCAATTTTAGGACGACTTGAAGTACGTATTAAGTGCAAGGGTTCGCTTAAGTTACCCTTTGTGCAGTAGGTGGGAGGAAGGGATGCGAAACCGCAAATTGCAGTCTTCTTAGCGTTTGCTCCGGCTTTGCTCCTGCTGCACGAGCGGTACATTTATTTTAGCGGAGCCCCGTACTTCGCACGTGCTTCTAGTTCATCAAATATGAGTGCTTAGTTTTTTTATTAAACTCAGCAAACTCATAATTAGAAACGCATGTGTTTGTACTAGTTCCGATTTGACCAAGATTGAACTTAATCTATATGATTTACTAACGTTTTATGTCCCTGATGTCCGCCGTCTCTGCAATTTAGTCCACAAAAAGATATACTTTCTCAAGCACCCTATTTTAGGAATGTCTAAAAAACTTTGCAGACGCACCCTGTGGTTTCATGTTTCCAAATTAATAAAAAAAACAACGAAAAACATCGGCCGTTAAAATTGTTTTATCAAGCTAATCATAACATCTGAATTTGGATTCACCATTGAAAAAAAGATTATTTTACAGTAAGGTTTCGGCATCGTACAGGGTAAATGGCCTTAACAAACAATACCACCCCAGTTTTTTTTTTTTTTTTTTGTTCTTTTTTTTATATTTTGGACCATTGGCACAAGGAATCTTACGGCTTATCTCCTCAAAGGTTTATAAGGTGAACAGGTCTTTCGGGACACGGCAAAAGCCGCTGTTTCGGTTTCCAGTTTGCGCCTTACTATTTGTTCTTCTTCGAGTAAGAAAGGGCTGTGTTGTTTGTAAGAGTGAATGCCGTGAACCATGGAGATTTCATTGAAGATGAAAAGGCAGCGGGCAGTTGAAGCCTTTATATTTTACCCCTTACCATTGCACGCAACGCTGCCGCGGGGTATGCAGATGGATATGGTGGGATGATTACCAGCCTCTACCGACTACGTTCGGGTGTGTATTGATTTTGAAGTTTCGGCATTTGTGGAACCCCTACTTGTTTTCAACCTTTGTCGTTTGAAAATTTAGTATTGTCAATGGCAAGGGCGCCAATGACAAATCCAGCCGTAGAAATATTAATTGTGGCAAGCTCGTTCTTTTCAATCTACGGATGTTTACACCGGATTATAATATATTATATAAAAAAACTACATAATTAAGCTCCGAATTTCGGAAAATCGAGATAAAAGAATATTGTTATAAATACTCAACTTCTGGCAAAAAATAAACCTCGACAAAAACATTCCAGATTCGGAAAAAAAAAGAAACTCAGGAAATAAAGAACCTTAAATATACAGCCAGAAATGACGACCGACACAGTACATTCTTAAGGAGTATCAATTTACTGCTACGCCGTTTATAATATAGATTAGTGGATTACCAGCTTAAATAAATTGGCACGATCGACTAGTGCCAATATGGTTTGTGAAATATGTCCTCATGGTGTACCAATCGCCAGCTGTAAAGAGTGATAACTCAATAAAGCTGTGTGCCTAGCCATCGAATCTGTGTTTTCTTTAAACAACTTTATTTACAAACTTTGAGCTCTTTCTTAAAGGAGCAATGCGACAATTTTGAGACTTCGGTCAAACTGAGGTCCTTGTTGTTTTTAAACGATTTAGAAACACATTGAACAATGCTCTGCGTCGGGCAAGACAAACCTACCTTAATACTTTATTCAACGAGTCATGCATGAATAGAGCAGAGGGGGAATGGAAACGGCTAAATGAAGTATTAAAACGGTGTCCCTCTACACCAGCTACACGCGTAATGCAACGAGATGGGGTAACAATGCAAGGAAAAGTTCGCGCTGAAGCTTTCAATAGTTATTTTACTAACTTTGTTAGTAGCATACATATACCTTCATCAATGGCATATATGAAGCCTAGAAACGAACACAGCGCAGTTTTCCTTCCAACTGATCAAAATGAGACAACTTTAATTATGTCATCTCCTAAAAATAGCAACTCCTCTGATATATACGATTTGCAGATAAAACCAATTAAGCACGTTTTGGACGTTTTATCACCTGTATTAACACACATTATGAACTTCTCATGGTTCAGTGGTATTTTTCCTAAAAAGATGAAAACTGCAAAAGTCATTGTTTTGTTCAAAAGGAGGGAACGAATACGAATTTTTGAAATATAGGCCAATATCAATATTACCGGTGTTTTCGAAATGTGTTGAAAAGATTATTCACAATAAAGTAACAAGTTTCGGCACTTAATTTTCATTAATTTCTGACTCACAGTACGGCTTTCGCAGAGGTCGATCAACGGAGTTTGCCTCGCTAGAGCAGGAGTTATTTTATAGTCATTTGAAGAAAAACAGTTAACATTTGGTGTCTTCATTGATTTTTTGAAGGCGGTCGACCGTATTGACCATACTACCTTAATAAAGAAGCTCGAAAGCTATGGAATTCGCGGTGTATCTTTAAATCTTTTACAATCGTACTTTAAATTTCTTCAGAACTGTCGTAATAAATGGACACAGTTCTTCTGTCCAACCCATTAGAGCTGGAGTACCGCAAGGTAGCATTTTAGGTCCGTTGTTATTTAATCTTTAGATTAACGATATTGTTAATATCAGCAAAGCCCGATGCTTTATCATTATGCCGATGATACCAGTCTAGTTGTTTTTTAGGTACAGAGATAGAAGACCTTCCCGAAGGAAAAATCCATCAATGTAACGCTGTTTGGCAGTCAATGTTTTCTAGTGGACTGCTGACTGTGCCTGACTGTACGTCAAGCATGTCTGATTGGCCAACAAGTTACTCTGACCGACAGTCAAACTCCAGTCAGACCCCGCTTGTCGGCTTTCTGATGGTTTTCTGCTGGCAGTCGGCCGCCGCGAAATGCCATCAGGATGTCCTGGTGGTGATTCTGACTGTACATCGATTGTCTCTGACTGTACGTCAGAAAGCTTTGACCTGCAGACAGACGTACGGTCAAAGGACGTAAAGTTCGTTCGGATACCACTATTTCGTCAAATCTATGAATACAAAAAGTAATCTATGCACGAGAAAACGATTTCGGGACGTGAGCCCATAAAACCGCTGACATTAGAAATATGACACGCAACCGACCGACAACCTTCATCAGAAGCCCACCGAAGCGCCGAACATGACACTTCGCACTTCGCTTCGCCCATATCTTCGCCGAGCTTTCATGAACGATCGCTCTCGACTCGTTTTGTTTGCCCGCTGGCTCCAACCTGTCGATCCTGCCCGGGCTCTACAATGTCTTATGTTTTAGTAGAATTTCTACTCGACAAGACCCAGCCTCTTGTGAGTTCCGACGATGTAAGGGACTTTAGCGGTGTAGTCGAAGACAAGGTGTACCAGGTCTACTGGGCCGGAGACGCGCGAACAAAAGGATCGTTCTACGGCGCGAAAGTACTCTAAATGGCAGGTGAGTAGAACTGAAGTACGGCGAGTGATGTACGAGCGCTTTGCATAACATGCTGAAGTCTTAGCTGCATTTCCCACCGAAGCATCTCGTATGAAACGAATGGTGAAATCGAGTTTTCTAACCAACGGCGCAGCATAGGGGTTAAGGTATCCGATTTGTACGCAAGTGGTCGCGGGTTCGATCCGCGGTGGTCTTGCTTTTTTTTTCTTTTTTTTTCTCGAACATTTTGTTTTATCGGGGCATTTGGCGATATTTATGAGTGCGTATAGCTTTACTCTTCTATAAATGCTGCCGTTGTTGATGAAAATCCCTTGGCAGTGGCAGTCAGACGTCATCTGATGGACCATCAGATGACGTCTGATGGTCCATCACGTTCCATCAAGGCTGCTGACTGGCAGTCAGTGTCCCAAATTACGTATCTTGATGGAATTTTCAATAGGGAAGACGACTACAGGGCCTCTAGATAGGTCTATTGGACATCTTAAAAAGGGATATAAGATGTCTTTTAGCCATCTTTTTCTTTGCTCATGCACCATTATTTTGGCTTACAAAACAAAATGTCTTAAAATTTGTCTTGGCAAGGTCTACGAGACGTTTTGTAGACATCCTGGCAAGACGTTATATAGCCCAAGATGTCTTGTAGCCGTCTTCTAGTCGGGGTAATGCCCAGTCTTTCTTGGGCTACAAGACGTCTTGCAAGATGTCTTGAAGAACTCTTGAAGGCGACTACAGCACCTCTAGATAAGTGTATTTAACATCTTTAAAAGGCATATAAGATGTCTTTTAGCCATCCTTTTCCCACCTCATGCACCATCATTGTGGCCTACACAAAAAATGTCTTAAAATTTGTCTTGGCAAGGTCTACAAGACGTTTTGTGGACATCTTGGCAAGATATTATATAGACCGGACGTCTTGAAACGTCCTGTAGCCGTCTTCTAGCCGGCATAACGCCCACTCCTTGGGCTGCAAGATGCCTTGCAAAATCTACCATAGACGACTTGAAAACAATTACAGGACACCTAGTTACGGCCTGGATATTTTATTCCCAAAAAGCCATAAGGCTTTGAATAGCTAAACTTCTTATATAGTGGTAAGGACGAGTACTGAAGCCGATTCGTACTGCAGCGACTGACTATGTGAGGGGGCTAACGTCAAGATACAACCATGACTTACCATGGCAATCAAGAATTGCAACACTTATTAGTTGCCTTAGCGGCTTTCCGTCTCTTGAGTCAAGTCTTTGCAATATAGTCGAGCGCTGTTGCAAAAATAGGCCTTTGCACCAAGCTGGTGTGAATAAAATGACATGGTTAACATAGCAAAGCACAGCTATTGCATGTCTGTAAGTACACCACATATTGAACACCTGTCAATCGCAAGCTCTCAAGTGACACAGCCATAGCTCCGCACCAGTAAGCAAATGATTTTTCTCCTGTTCAAGAACTGTAAAAACATGTTTATTAGTAAAATAGGTACGTAAATATAATTGAAGCTTTCAATGCACTGCTTATTAGTTTTAGAACAATAAGAAATGAAATAATGGCTTGCAATCCAGATGACTTGTGGAAGTTTCCAGCTGACTCATGGGAGTTTCTTAACTCTCAGACTCGTGGAAGCTTCCTGCAATGAAGCGAAAAGTAAATTTTTATGAGTTTAATATTCCCTATTGTTCCCAGTTTTATAAAGGTATCAAGTGTCTAAGCATGCATTGTATAATGTACCCATAATGTGCCCATTGTAAATACCCTATGTTTTGCTGCCTATCAGGAATTTTCAAGATTTTTCGGATGTAAAGCTAATTTCAGAAACAAATTTTGTATGAGACTGCTAGAAGTTTCCTGCGAAATTTCAAAGCAGCCCAAAAATGACTGAAGTTTGCTATAGAAGAGAAGTCCAGAAAACCACTTTTTAAGATTTGAGAATGATTCTGCTAGCCAAAGTACACCATGCCAAAGTACACCACAAGACCAACATGAACTAGTACTTTGTTTTTTGCAAAACAAGGTAAAAAAAACAAGGAGCAATCTACAAAGCAATTATTTGCAATAGTATGCCAACAAAGTGACTCTATGATGTTTAAATGCAAATGCCGACCAATTTTCCGGACTCGAAGGCAACCCGAAAAAGCAGTCTAAAAAAGCTATTTTAAAAGCCGACAACCAGACTCGAGATTCTGCAAGGCAGAAGACCCTCCTCTCCACGCCTTCAAGCGAGGGAAGCGAAGGATGGAAAGAAGGGACCAAGAGGAGCGGGCATAGGTGGAAAGGGTAGGAGAGAGAGGAGGAAGCGGGTGAAAAGTGGAAAGAGCGAACTGGTCGTCGGTCTTTAACTTAAATGAAAAAATTCCATGCCACCTTTGCATGGTATTGCCCACTTTCCACTTGTTTGATGCCAATATTAAGTTCTCATGCAACTTCCACTTCATACTGGTCGCTTTCCACATGTTTGGATGATCGCAGTGCCAAGCGTTGCTGAGGCCATTGCTGCCGCATACAGTAAAGATAAAGCTGGTATGATTTGGAGGCTACATTCAGCTGACCAAGCTCGCTTTACTGCAGCACCTATCTGCCAAATAAACTCGCTCGAAGAGCACGGGAAGAATGGTGGACAGTAGTTCTTCTCCTGGTCGCGGTAGGGAAATGCAAACACGAGAAGATTCAGAAGTATGGCCCCCAGATGGCGGCTATGTTGGATATAGTGGAACTGGAATATCTGACCGTGGCCCGGTCTAGCTTTCTCATGCGTAAGACGGGGATTCGAGGCTACGAGACCAAACAACCAAAATGCTTGCAATGAAGCATACGGCGACTGTTTGTAAGCATAAATGGAAAAAAAAAACTTCCGAAAATTTGAGCAACGAGGTGTACGGTACCCGAATTTTCAGTCAGTGCTATACATTAAGTTTCATAGTCATAATTATACAAGGCTTGTATTATTAAGTTAGTTTTAAGTATGTTTTCAATTTGCCACTTCTCAGTCAGATGGAAAAGGGAAAATGTTTAGATGAAATAATGCTTAAGTACCATACCTTTTTGTGGCGCTATTTACGCATGCTCGGCAGTTCTTCAGCCAACCCTTGGCTCCTGCTTCAATTTCTTCAAGCGTTGCACCACTCAGGCCTTTTATCAGTCTGACTGCTTCTGTAAATGGAGAAAATATGAAAATCATAACCAAGTCCGTTACCCTGGTGCAATGATCACGGGAGATATGAAAGCCTACCACCACTACAAATAGACATGGGTGAATATATGAGTGTTCTGACCAGATTAAATGATAGGTAACCCTTTTGTTAATGACTACCGACATAGGCTGTGCCGATTCATTTTGCCCGGCCTGCCCATGCACACTGCATGACACTGCTAGTGCGAACACGAAATTAGCACTTTTTCATTGCATTTTGCTCATACAGGATATTGATGCGCCCCAAATAGTACTTTAAGCTGGAGCTCAAATTTAGCACTTTCCCCCACACTAGCAATTCTGATGGCACGTATCAGTTACATAATTGAAACAAAGAAAAAGACAGCCCATTGCTTGTCTGTGCTAACTGTGACGTGCAGTGCACAACATCAGAATTTGCTTGAATGTGCCTATCGAATTACTTGTTTCAAATTCCCTGACCGGTGTTTCTCTCGAAGGAGTGCTTCTACGACCGAAGTACTCTGACCTGCTATTGGTCCTATGTTCGCCATAGTTGCTAAATTATGGAGCCCAAGTGGCTCATCCCTTTTAATGGATGGTTGCTTTATCTGCCTAGTGACATTTCTGGCAACATTACTCAGTGCAGACACGCTGCTGCACGACAGTTGGGTTTCGTTGCACACCGCCATACCACTTCCATGTGCCATTTTCCCTGATTTAGCTCTTTACTAAAATTTCCTTGACTTTTCCATATGGTTCAAAATTCCCTGACCATCCCAGGTTTTCCAGATTAGTTGACACCCTGTATAATACATGAAGACGATTTACAATTTAAGAGAATTTGTTGAAATTTCTTGTCATGTTGCTGTTGGCATGTTTTAGAGTGAGGGTTGTTTTAATTCTTTGGAGAGGCACATTTCCAGAAATAATAATAATAATATAATACTTTATTTTGTGCTAGTGTCCAAAAACAACTGCAAAGACCTTGTTATTGGTACACTATAAACAAAAAATTAGCTTCACACTAAAAAACAAACAAACAGAAAACACAGCAACATGAACAAAAGTAATCGTCACCTTAAAAACGCAGCTAAGTGAGCAAACAAAATACAGCAACATCAGAGGTCTCTAGAATGAGTATATGGCATGCTGAAAGCGAAACAAAGCCCATCACTAAAAAACAAAGTATATATAGAGGTTACAATCTTTTTAGCGTTGATAAGAAATTATGTATGTGCATATATGTTCAGATCCCCATCATGAAGTTTATTATACAAGTGCGTAATTCTAGACATGGGTGAGGAATCATATGGGGTATTAGGGTAAAAGGGTAAAATCACTCTACTACTTCGCGTCGGTACGTGAAAGTTCACGGATGATAAGAGTAATTGCTATCAGTCCGGCCAGAAGTCACTTCATGTAAAAACGCGCATCACGAATGGTACGATTTAAGCCGAAATAGTTCACAAGTGATTCATAATTATATTAACAATGTTGAAAGTATCTGTCATAAGCTGTTCACACCAGGCGCTTCTGAACTCGCTGAATTTCGTTGCTCTGACTAGAAGACATTCAAGTCATTAACAAACCAAGGAACAAAATAAATGGATCAAACATGTAAAGCTAAAAAGTATGCGTCATTCGTGGAATTAGCCCCAGTGTACGTAGGGAAGTACCCACTATCGAAGTGACTCGTTCTTTAAAAGTGAGCCGGCTATCAACAACAACGCCAAGGTAACGCACAGTAGCAACACTCTGTATGACCGTTACACACGGTAGTGTGTATTGAAAACCAACCTGATCGCGCTTTGTGTACAATGAAATAATTTTCGTCTTTTGTGGATTGAAAAACAAATTACTAGATGAGCACCACGTTGACACGAAATTTATATCTTGTTGCAATAATGAACAGTCCCCCAATGTCACGAACTGATGAATATAGCTTGATGTCATCAGCAGGGTGTCGAACCGGAACCGAACCGAACCGAAAACCGGAACTGAACCGTTATTTTTAGCCGAACCGGAACTGAACCGAACCGAAATTTCTGCCGCCATGTTGGAACTGAACCGGAACCGAACCGAAAAAAAATATAACGGTAACCGGTTCAAAACGGTTCAAGGTAATATTTCTTTTTTTTTCTTTTCTGTTAGTACCACAAAATCAACATATGGGAATAAAACATTGGCGGCTGTATTTCTATCTATGAATCAAATCGTCATATAGAGAACTGAAAAGTGTGGTAAGTTGTGGGTTTTCATGGCACTATGATTAACCATGTGTCACGTTGTCACGTGACGTCATGGTGTCCATACATGTTGTCACGTGACCTCGTGAAGTCACGTTACTCACTGCGTCAACTCGATTTAATTTGAGGAAGTCACTAAATGTTTTAACATTGTTGACAGCATGACGTAACATGACGTCACGATTTCACACCGAGCCTCACGTGACACCGTGGCGTAAGCGATTTTCATAACCTCTAGTCGAGTGCTCGGGTTCATGGCAATCAGCACCGCTAAACATTCAAGTAACGGCTCATGTCAATTACATATGATAGTAGCCCAACTCTAACAATACCTGAAGCTCCCAGCCCAAGATTTCGCTTTCCAAACCCTAGCCGCCTAGAGCATGACTGTGATGAACACTGGCGGTATCAGATCACGCGGCCGCTTGTTCAAATTGCGAGTTGAGGAGATATCGACAGCTGTCTTTCCTTTATTTTTTCTGCATCTGCTTTTAGGGGAAAACTAAGGGATGTTTCCGCAAGCTATCAACGTTAGGGGTTATTTCTTAACACTATTTATTGAAAGTACATGAAAAAATGTTGCAAGACCCATTTTACATTATTTAGGCACCCAAATATTTTTTCGTTGTTGCTGAACTGCATCCGGAAGATGTCCCTGAGAATAGAAGTACTGAAATTACTAAATACGACTTATTAATATGACGTTACATAGAACTACACGTGTGTACGGAAAAAAATAAAAAAGTATATTTTAGTGACCTCAGAGAGACAGCCGAACGTTGGCAGTCGCTGTAAGTCTCACACGAGCGTTGTTCTCAATTTATTGCCCAAGTTTCGTCTCCCTCTGTACCTTGCTTAAAGGAGCTATAAAAATATTTCTATACATCACTAAATACTACTCAGGATCACTCTCTAACGTTAATAACTGCTTGAGCTTGGCTTTGCTATTTTTTCTAGGCAATGGCAGTCGCCAAAAAATTCGAGAAATATGAGCATCGTTCATCCCCTCAACTCAGAGCCAGAAGCGGCCATGTGACCTGGTGCCTATCTTATGCCGCCAACGTTAATCCTATTAATCCGCTGGGGTTTTAAAGGAAGAAAACGCGTGCTCAGGCTCCAGGCATTGTTAGAATCCGGCTATTCTCATCACCGCAGTGGTTGGACACGAGCCACTATCCAAGTGTCTGCCAAGACATTGATTGTTACGAGGGGATGTACGGTGCTCACGCAGTCCTCCTGTCCAATTCATTAGCCGCGCTCGACTGTGGTCAGGCGGGTGGTTTTGATCCTACAATTGCGACATCAATCTTTGGGACGGCAAGACTAAAAGAAATAGTTTCATTTAATCCTCGCAATTTCACCACGACAAAGAAGGTTCTGAATCAGTGGCGGCCTGTACGAGTACACTTGGGCAGGGGACCACTACGCCTCGGAAAAGTCATGCACATTCCAACCTGAAGTCGTTTTATGACCCATTTAAGCTTCACGGGGTGCAAAATAAAAACAAAGAAGGGTTGTGGTTAACAAGTGTCAAATAAAATTGTCAAATGAACACGCACCAACGAAGGAGGCAATTCCTCAGGAATACTTTCAGCCTTTCCACTCGGTTGAAGAAGGAAGAGCAGCGAAGCTGAAGTATGGTGTAAA
The DNA here is from genome assembly GCF_016920785.2 of Ixodes scapularis. Taxonomy (NCBI): domain Eukaryota; kingdom Metazoa; phylum Arthropoda; class Arachnida; order Ixodida; family Ixodidae; genus Ixodes; species Ixodes scapularis. The sequence goes on along the minus strand of NW_024609883.1, from coordinate 28,484,127 downwards.
TGAAGTAATGGCCGGCCGCAAGTCGGCAAGCCGTAGTGGAAAGGCTAGAGAGGTTGCCGCCATCTATGCGCGACGGCGGCAACCAGACAAGCGGCAAGCCGGTTGTCTGGTTGCGGTCGTCGTTTATAGATGGCCTTAGCTGTCCAGAGTTTAGTGTCATTTGTTTGCTGACTGACACGACACTGGGGAAACTCCGCTCTATAAAGAAGTGCTTGTGTGTTTGTGTGTGTGGGGGGGGGGGGAGGGGGGGAGTTTTAAAAACATACTGTGTTGTAAAGGCTCCTCTTCCGTGCAATTTGGCGCAGACCAAAAAGCGTGACTCCGGAAACTACTTTGCTTGCAGAAACGCTCTGACCAAAAAGCACGTTTTTGTCGTGCCAGACGCTCGCGCCGTTCCTAGTGAAAAGCGTCTGACTCGCAACTAAAGGGTCGCGGGATTGAATTTCGCATAAAATATGTAATTTTTATTTCTTTAAGGCAAAATAATTACTTTCAAAAGTGAAATCATTTGAGACATACGGCGACCTTTAATTCGCATTACATGCCATGTTTTAATCACTCTCAATCCACGCGTGATGTCACGTTTCAAGTGAGCATTGTGGGTTACTTGAAATTTTTGCGCGAGGCTATGTAGCTCTGACGTCATGAACCTAATGACCAATCAGGATTTTTCTGGCACGCCACCGACATCGGCTTTTCCGCGACATGAGCTCCTTAACGCTATCGAGTTAAAATCTTCAGTTAGCAAAGGTGATGTTCATTTGCAAATTAAATTGACCGGCATCTTGTCAAGAACAAACCTTACCAGCCAGGCTATGCCAGCTTATTCTGCATAAGAAACTTTTCACTTGGGCAAGCGCTATTTTGGGCCAGATTCGATCTGAGTGCGAAGGTGCGTATAGATTAGAGTGAACAATTCCGATTTTTTCTTGCTGCGTGATTAGTGGCATGCATGCGGTGCTGAGTGTAAACAACGTTTGGTTAGAACAACAAGCATTTGGACTGCCGCTCGGTGTTTCTATAAAAAATAGTCTGGAAGGAATTATCCTAAAATTTTGTTACATTCTGAAACTTTCATTACTTTTAGCTCAGTTATTTCATCATATACATATATATTGTGAAGTGTATTTCGTGAACCTTATTTCATAATTAGCATGAGCACGAGGTGCTCATTTCATAATTTTATGTGATGTAATAATTCCTTAGTTCAAGGACACAATCACGATTTCATTTTTAACACTGCGACACAAAGTTGTATTAATCACGTGTATCTTAGGCGACCTACCACACTTTGCGACAACATTTTATACCGTATAAATAGATCAGCTTGAACTTTAGAATTTCACTTAAACACGAAGAAAGCACAATAAAATACAGTATAGTTCTAAATTTGAAGCTGATCTATTTACCGGTATGTACCAACCAGCTCAACTCTTTACTTTTGTACTTAAACATTTTTATTCAGGTAATTTATATGTTACTGGTAAACAAAGGTATGTGGAGTCGTATGAACACGACGGTATGTATGTTAATATAGATTGCTTTCTACTCTTGCGTCAAAATTAAATAACTGAATTTAATATTTTTGGTACCTAAAAACAAAAGTAAATTGCACGGACGATCGAAGAAACTATATAGTTTCTTCGATCGTCCGTGCACCGATTCACGGCGTAAATAGTGTATATTTCCAGAACAACGCGACAAATATATTTTCAATTTAGCGGTTCAAACCGGTTCGAACCGGTTCGAACCGGTTTGAACCGTTATTTTTTGCTCCCCGGACCTGAACCGGAACCGAACCGAAAGCCGTGAACCCGAACCGGAACCGAACCGATAAAAATTTCGGTTCGACACTCTGGTCATCAGAAAACAATAAAATCTTAGCATATTTAACTCTTCAGTATCATCTAGAACAAGCACACGTCAAGTATCGCGACGTAATACCGCTTAAAAGTTTATGAGATTGGCGAAAAAGCGCATCCAAACGCTGAGTCAAACGTCATCGCGCAGAATAATTGTTTCGTTTGTTTTGTACTAGGTGGCGCCAGTAGCAAAACAGGATCCGGACCGCGCATGTGCCTTTGTGCGCCCGCACTCTCCTCGTTGCTTCATCTGAGCTCAGCGACGGTGGATGTCGGATTTGCGTGGAGCAGACTATACTTGTAACCCGTTGTGCGGGCTGGCGCAGATGTTTGTACCACGCGGCCACGTGGTACGAACAGTCGATGACGACACGGAACCAGTAGAGGCAGCCGCAATTAAAGTTTCGGTTTCACTATCGGATTTACGCTTTATAAGGATTGAGATAAAAATAGTGAACTTTCTGGGAAACAAACGACGTAGAACCGTGTTTTAGTGTTTCCCAAAGTATAATCATCAATTATCCCGATATTTTCAAAACTAACCGGAGTTGTCCTTTAAGGGGGCATTGAAGTCATCTTCGACACAGTCTTTTTACAATGATAACTCAATCTGTCATCTTTGACACCATCTTTTTACGATGATAACTCAATCTGTGCGTTCCAAGAATTCTAACAAACCCAAAGTTACAATCCTGCACGGCCTATTTCCCAGGAGATCTTTCTTGTGGTGGACTAGGAGTGCTTGTCGTCTAATTGCAGGCGATGGCTTCCCCTGAAGCCATATAACGGAGTATCCTCAGGATGTGTGCTTATGCTCTTTTCAAAACTAGTTATAATAACTTTGTTTAGAACCTGCATGGATTTTAGGAACTTCCTTGGTCTAGAGAATGCAGTACACCAGAGAGATGTGTGCTTTTGTATTTCCCTGAGGTGGGTAGGCGGTTTTGTATTTTAGAACTTGAAATATGTAATAACTAATATCTTTTGAAGAATAAGATATAAAAAAATGACCTTTAGATATGACTTCAGGGCCCCTTTAAGGTGCAACAGAGGAACAAATGCGTTTTCTAGAAACTTGATTTAATCTTACCAGTTGCAGGCAGAACTCCTGGCTTGCTTCCAGCTTTTTCTCAATTTCATCAACATCTGCATCTGTTTTCAATGGTAGTGAAATACAGGCTTCTTCAGCTGGCTCGCAAGGTTCTTCTCTTTCCAACAGCTTTTTGGTTATTGTTTTCCGTTGCTTGTTTACAAAGCAAAGCTCTCTTGGTATAGGACGTGAGAAATCTGAAAGCACAACAAAAGCAAAAAGCGCAAACATGTTAGACAAGAGATAGGGTGGAATGTAGTGTCGTTTCTGTTATCCAAAGGAGGGCACAGAGAGAAGCACCAGCTCGCTCACATAAATATATAGAAGCTACTGCATGCGCTACAGCAGTAGTCTCAAACTCATTCGACCGTGGGGGCCAGACAGCGCACACCGGAAAGGTCGCGGGCCAACGTAAGACCGGGGGGGTTAAAAGTTTTAAAGGGAAGAGACCTCGCTCTCATTACTTTTTGTAAAATCACAGGTTTGCCGGTGACGTCTTTCGATTTCATTTGTTTTGTGACCACTTTGGGCCCTGCCCTGATGTGACAACAAGAATTAAAATTACAGCGTAACGCCAGCGTGCTGGCATTTTTAATGGAACAAGAGAAGTACACCGTCGTTCCCGTTGCTCAATTTGCGCAGGAATTAACCAAGCTCAACATGTCTCTAAACAATTGTCAGCTAATTTAAGTGTTGTTGCTTTTCCGACAATTTTTTTTTTTTTTTTGAAGGCGAGAATTCTGAGCTTGTAGCTCTATGTTTGGCAGCTGCTTCTGCTGAACGAGAGTTCGCGCAGCCGAGATTCATTCTTCAATGAATGGCTTGCGCTTGCAGCCTAGTAGCGGAATCGTTGTACGTTAAAAAAAGCTGGGAGGTAAAAAATAAAGTGAAGCAAAGGGCAAATGAACACAGATAAGTAAAAAATATGTGAATATCTTAAAAGAGCAGAGCTACTTTTCAAGCGAAAATGAATCAACGAGATGAGATCACTATGGTCAAATACGATATCCGCTATGGCACATTCCTAGCGCACGAGACATGGGAATCGGGACTCGTAGCCGGTTGCCTGCGGGCCGCACGCGGGCCGCATGCGGCCTGCGTGTTTGAGACCCCTGCGCTATAGCATCCACTAGCGCTGCTACTTAAATAGCAATACATCAGTTGCACTGACGTAATTTGGTCCTTTTTTTTGGGTGGCCGAAATTCCTCGAGCATAGCCTATACTGTACCTATTTTACAAGCCGGTCGTGAGTGAGCAGAAAGGAGTCAGTGCAGCTTGCACCGCATTAACGGCACGCTTCTGCCACCAGCGAGGAAGGACATGACGCCACGTACAGTCCACGCATATAAACATTACATTCAACATTAGGTTAAATATGATCATTAATAACTGCCACTGATAAGAAACAACACATCTGTATTCTGGACGAACCACTACTGTAAATTACTACTTTGGCGGGTGCGACAGCTTGCAATTTCACAAAGTGCCAGCTTCGGCACTACGTTGCAGGCACCGACATTCCCAATTGGGATCGGTATGATATATATTCGTATCCATGTGGTGACATCTTCGTGGAAGTCACTTTTTGTAATTGTTTTTTTTTTTTTTAAATACGAGGTTCGACAAAAATAGGCACCTGTGAAAATTAAGTTGTTTACAGTATATTTCTCTTTGTAACTGCCACCTAAGCGGCTACCGAAGTAGACAAGATCGGAACATTTGCAATGCGACCTACTGCTACATGCGCAGTATACACAACAAATGCAGTTGTGAGCACTGTTAGTACCATTGAGTCACAGCTTTGTGAGCCTGATTGTCTGAAGACAAGCATTCCTTCTCTGAGACAGACACTCTGTACATGTATGTGTGTTAATTGTCTGAAGACGAGCATTCCTACTCTGAGACGGCTCTGTACATGCATATGTGTTAACATTGTGCAGCTCCTAAACCTAGCAGTGCTTCCGTGTTATGTGCTGTGCTGGAGGGCTCTCCCAATTCGAACAAATTCAAATGTGAACAATGCCTTACAACAGGCATTGGCAACGTTTATTGTTTGCGGATTGTGTGATGGTGTAACACACAGGCTGCAGTCCGATCCTGGCAGAGTGAGAGGGGACCATTAAGTGCGGGTTTTACTATGGGTTTTTTGAGAAAAGGCTTCGGCATGCTGTCCTCGTTCCTTACTGGGCTGTGAAATGCTCAGCATGCAGAAAAGCTCTCCTCTGCGAAATACTGTACGCTGTGCATACTTTCATTCTCCAGAGACTCAGTTTCTGTGTTTGAGTGATAAGCGTTGAAAAGCTGTATACTTGAAAATGAAAAAGCTTACCTGGAGGGCTTGATGAGGGTGAGACCATGAAGTTGCCTACAGCTTCGTAATCACCTCTCTCACTGCAATGTGAAGCGAAAAGAAAACACTAAAGAGTATTATCAGGGTATTTTGACTGCTCGCTTCGCTCGCGGTGGCGCACTGAGCCCGAGCACAACAAAGGGTTCAGTACACCACTGTGAGGTACCATGGGAGCAAAATTTGTACTTATATTGTCAGAGTGTTTCCAAATAAAGCCACAGAGAGCACTTGCAATCTAATGGTAGCACCAAAGGAACAGTACATGTAATAAAAAAAGGAAAGGAAAAGGATTTAGTGTTTCGACACCTCCTTGCAATGTGGCGACAAGTGCAATCGATATGGCCTAAAAGAGAGACATCTGCCCCCCCCCCCCCCCCCCTGTGCATCAATTCCAAACATAGAGCAGGATCAATGTCCAAGATGAAAAATTTTTGCTCTTTTCTGTGTTAAAATTAAATGCTTATTCTATCGGAACAAATATAATAAAAAGTTAGAAGTGTTAGTTTATACCATGCATAAAATATTCAAGCAACTGCACGGGCGTTGATAATCTGAGTTGCACATGCACAGAAAAAACACCCACAGACCCCTGCTTTCTGCGAAGGTTAGCGATGCGATGGTACATGACACCAATTGAGCAGTTGAAAACGCCCTGACAATTGGAAGCACCTTCCAGCATCTACAGCCAAAAATGTCACTGATCATACTTTTCAAGCTGTCATCGATACTCTGTACTGTTCAGATTAAGCACAGAGCGTACAATTGCCTTAACCAACTGTTGTTCTCTTTTAGCCCCACGCCCCTTTGTAATGCCAGTGGCAAGGAATGTATTTGAAATAAATGAAGAAATAAAAAAATACATAGGTCCTATTGAAATTTGTTTCATGTTCAACGCCACCTAGTTACTTTAAATATAACTAAAATAACAAATAAAAACAAATAGTATCATTTTGCAAAAAGAAATGCTGATTTTGATTTTAATGATGAACTGAGATGTTGAAGACATCTGTTTTGCTTTCTTGGCAAGCAAAGAATGCAAAGCGTCAATTCGTGCTTGATTGCGAGAGGAACACATTTGAAAACGGTCTCCCAGATCGCTGCAACTCGAACTGGTTACCAGCAACAACTTCGTGAAGCAAGCGGAGGTCCTTGTCAACCTGAAATCGTTTCCGAGGCCTACACTGCGACGCCTCTGCAAAAGATGTGGTTGGAAGTGACTGGCGGCAGACATCTTGGATTGAATGACAAACGTAAGCGGTGCCACCCTCCCTCTGCTTAATAAACATGGCAGCAGAACGGAGCCTGCGCTCCGATTGCCCGTTGCTGGCTAGGCGTTGTGGGCATTCGCAGTTGCCTCCTGGCTCGGGTGGAGTCGGCCATAACAACAAAATCGCCACAAAAGATGTTTACTAACTAAGTCTTTACTAGAAATTCCCTATGTCTCAGAACCTTGTTATCCTCGGGGACGGCTTTTCTTCGCAATGCAGTCAAAGCTACGAGCGACTGTGACCTTACACAACCAGAGCACTGATCGAATCTACATACGTGCTCTCTTCACTTCCGGTATGCAAAGAAAAGTTGTCCCCAAGTATAGTACCTTCCTCACGGGCATTTTTTCTGGTCGAGGTGAACACTAAAGTGAACAAGTTAATCATATCCGCAAGTCCTGCACTATCAGCAAGGGGTTCTTTTTAAAATCAGGGTTCTGGAAAATTGTCTCGCTGAACCAATGCTCAATTTCATAAAATATGGACATGTCATACCTCTCCTTAAATTGTGTGAGTTAAGTCTGTATTTGATTACATTCATAGAATGCTTTCTATGTAGAAAATTAACAGACATTGCTCTTTACTTCGCTTCTCCATTACAAAATATACAACATTCTCTTACCTTTGATGCCAGAAAGGTGGTGACTAGGCTCTTCCGATTCCTTCCTCATGGTCAGACTCGTCCAATGCATCTGCATCTTGCAAAAAGAAGTCAGTGCTTTATATGGCAGTGAGAGCCATAACCTTTAGATTTCACATTAATATTTATCATGACGGAAAACACTTTCTGTGTCTTTGGTGTGTCTGTGGGTATTATTTATTTGAATTTTAAGTTCAGATAACTAGCAATATTGCATAAATTAAACTCCAATAAATTTGAAACGTTATATCACTGAAACTTTACTGGCAGAAAACTATGATAAGTGCCAAATTTGCAATAAAAAATAAGCTCAGAAAACATGGAGTCCTAGGCAAAACATATCAATGTATGATGTTGCCAAAGTTCTAACAGTTCACATAAACATTGAGCACCTTGGTTACTTGATGTTGCCACATCATCGGTGTCCTCCGCTTTTCTTAGTTTCGATCTTGCTTTCTGGAAAGTATCTAAAAAGTTAAGCAGACAATGAAATAGCATATTTCACAACCGAAGACTGTCAAAATCCAAAGTAGAGATGGCATATTTATAGAGGGTTGCTCAAAGATCAAATGAAGCATTCATCTAAGAAAAAGATTTGCTTACTAGAATGAAGTATTCGCCTAAGAAAAAGATTAGCTTCTTTAATTCCCTCCTACAAGAAAGGTGTAGGCAGTTAAAGGTGTTCCATAGCACATTGATTACCTCATATTAGGAACAATCAGGTACATGTGGGCTCGACTCTACTTCGAGACGGCAAGACCGCTCAAAAAAAGTGAGAGCAGCACAGACGCCTAGAACTATCGAAATTACTTTAGCTCCCAAGGGGTCTTATTTTATGTAATGGGCTTCAGTTTATGTTAGGAGTGCCCACTGATATCTTTGTGGTTATGGATTGAGAATAGTAGTCACTAAAAATGCAGCATCAGATTTATGACCATGGTAGTTAGCCAAATTCCCCTACATTTTCTGACTTCGATAGGCACTCGGCTAAAAAAGCATAAAAAGGACAGAAAACATGTTGGCTTGCCTACCTTCCTTGCTCAGGATGACAATTCTGTGCCTTGTGTATGTCAAATCTGGGGACTCTCTGAGTTTCGCGGCTTTGATAGCTCTTGATGACCTAAACTTCGACGGCCAGAGGCACTCATTTCCATTGAGCCAATTCGACGGGACCACGTCAACACTGCTATCACTCAAAAAACGAACAACTGCAAACATATTGTCTGAAATGATGGAACAACAAGGTCATGTAGTCGCAAATTGAAAAAGGAAACCAAATGTTAAAGTTTCATCAGTTTCTAAAAAACTACTGTGCCATCTACAAACACGCCCTCCTGGGTGCATTTGCCACAGCCAAAGTAGCCCGAGTGCGACTTGATACCCAACAAGAATGCTTTTGCTAGAGCATCACATACAAATCCCCTAATGTACACCGTGAAGAGCTGCCCAGAAAAAGGGAGCCCATTTGTAAGGAGATTTATCTAGGTCATCGAAAAATACCGAAAGGTACTCATCGACTGAGGTTGGCTTCGAGTGGCCATGGTAGCAACCAACCAGGAACACTCCACTACCAGTTACGTGCGGTGTTTTCCCAAGTATTGGCCAAAACTGACTGTGCGTGCTCTTTGTTAGTGGAAGGCCGTCAACATAGAACATGATGCCGAGCCAAGCGGGTACAGACGACATATCAACCACGTGTGAAAGTAGAGCCCTCAAGCTATCTGCAATGCCAAAATGGCAGTAGGATGCTGGAGGCACGCTCGTGATATTAGCTCTGCGAGGCGTGGTTAACAAAGTTCTAGCGTCGCCTGGTGTGCCCGAGTAGCACGGGTGCTCCTTCAGCTCTTTCGCCAGCGAGGAAAGGGCCCTTTGAGTAATCTTATGCTCTCCGGCCCATTGCACCAAGAAACGTCTCAGGCGACGCTCTGGATCATCGGTATCTGCCGGCTGCTTATCGGAGACGCTCTCGGGAAGAGAGAGTTGTTCGGATAGAGCCTCGACCTTCTCACAACTTGAATCTGTCTCACTTTTGGTTATGTCTGTAGACTCACCAGTGGACGACTCTAGTTCACTTTCGGAATCAGAACTGGAGGATCCATTTCCGAACTCTAGACTGTTGTCATCGAGGGTATCGCGGGCGCTAACTTGGGAGTCGTTTTCACTCCCGGAAGCTTGCTCTGAATTAACATTAGCAGTGCCAGCTGTAGTAGTCTCGAAATTGCTCAAGGCGGTAGCACGCGACAGCTCTTCGTTAAGGCGGCGCCCCTTCTGCCACCGCGACAGATGTTCAAACGGTTTCCTTTTCTTTGGATGCGGCATATTTTGAATACCTGATCTGTAGTGGCGGCTGGTGGTGCGTTCGACTCAGTGTGGGCACACGGGTTGCCTGCCTGAATGCGCGGGTAGCGAAGCAGCTAGAGGCTGGAGGAGCTGACGCCAGGGGGTTCGTCTCGAGGAGCCCGCCAAAGCAAAAGCGAAGTGACCCTTTTGCAGGCAGGTAGACCCAGACCGACCAAAAAAAAAGGAAACGAATCCAAGAAATACGAGATCGGATGTCTTTTTATTAACAGCTAAAATGTTCATATTAAAAATAAAAATATATGGAACACTTTTGAACACATACGGATCTTGCTCGTTGATACGGGCCCTATTTATTAGTGTCGTGATGTCACAATGTAATGCGGTCCGGTCCACTGATGCGGTCCTAGCGACTATTTTGTCTTATTCTGACTGGTGTGTTGCCCGCGTCTTCTTTTGGGTCCCTCGGTTTCCGGCTCATTACGCACCACCGAGTCATTGATGTGCTCGTCGCGACATTGGCGGTGGTCCGGTACACACTCACCTCACCACCCCACCACTCACCTCACTATATATGGTGCTTCGAGCTCGGTCGATTCCGTCCGAGCACCGTGGTGTGTGCTACTTTTGTTGAGTGTTTCGGTAGATTGTGTGTTGTCATTGTGCTTGTTTTCGCACCATGTGCTTGGCTGATGAGAGAGCGTCCTTGGTGAGCGTGCGATAATCGTGGATTGTCGACGGGCGCACGCGCTCGACCGCGTTGCGAAACGTCGGCGAAGCTTTCGCCGACATAGACCCTGCTCGAATCTCGGCGTCGGCTGGCTGGCGACGGACGTTGCACAGAAGCCTGCAGAAGCCTTCACGCCAGCTCCCGTATTTGCCGTGGTCCCCTCGTCCCGTCGTTGCCCCAGTCGGATCGCTCGGGATGTGTTGTGTGTTCGTCTGCCTGCCGTTGGTGCGTGTGTCATGTAGTGTATCCGCTGGTCAATTGGTTGAATGTGGTTGGGTTGGTGCACATTTTGCCAATGTCGTTCTGTTTATTCTGTTCGCTCGATTGAGTGAGTCGGCGCGTCGACGTGGACCTGTCTCGGAGCCGAGAAAGTGCGTAGGCCTAACGATACGGCCGCGCTTGGTCTAGTTCGACGGGACGGACGTCGGCTTCCCGTTTTAGTGTCATATCCGTGAGTTCCGACGCCAAAGTCTAGTGATTAGGTTTGTGCACAGGACATATTAGCAGCGGGTCGCTGCGGCCTGCGGCACCATCTGCTTCTTTTTCGTTGATGTTACTTTCGTCACGAAATAAATGTTTTTCTACGCAAGTAATCTTCGCTATTTGCTCGATTTTGAACGTACCACAGTGCTGAGATACAAACTGCCGCGAATAGACGCGGACAGACCATTCCTTTCGCAACGTAGCGCGGCCTGGCAAAGTGGACGACGAACACCGTCCGTTTCACGTCGTCAAACGTTACGTTTGTACTTACCTGTACTGTCTTCTGTGCGCGATTATGCTGTAAACGTGAGTGGCGTCGCACAGAGGCTCATGAGGGGTGGAGAAATTTGTAATAATTAACGCGAAGTAATAAAAGCAATCGTTGATAACGAAAAAAAGGACATACCCATGAAAAACAGATTTATACAAAGAAACTTTTTCGGATATCCCGACGGTGAGATCAAAATGTTTCGGAGATTACAAAAGACGTCTTGTAGATGTCTTCTGGACGCCTATAAAAATATGTCTTCCAGACAGCTTGACAAGGTGTCTTGTAGACGTCTAGGTACAGACGTCTTATAGTCGTCTAGAAAAGTTATCTTGTAGACATCTTGCGTAGCCCAAGACGTCTTGAGCTCATTTTAGACCTTTCAAGACATCTACAAGACGTTCTGTGTTCACTGGGCATGTTTCTTTTTCTTTTAATATTATCTTTGGCCCCTCTGTCATAGAAATTGTGCCGGATGTCAAAATGCTCGGAGCCTACTTTAATGAAGAGATGTCTTGGGATTATATTAAAAAACTATCAAGGGTGCTTGGGAAATTATGTCAATTCAGAAATTTATTGCCTCGTCACATTAAAATGATTATATACAGGACCATTTTTTTACCCCATCTGAACTACCGTAACTTAGTGTGGTGTACCACATCTCCATCAAATGCTTACAAATTATACCTTCTTGAAAAAAAAGGCTGTTCGCACAGTACTCAATGTTTCTTTAGATACACATACACCTCCATTATTTAAAGATCTACGTATAATAACTGTCCCTAACCTATATGAGTATACTCTGCTAACACGATTAAGATCAGCCCTCCGTTCTAGCGAGCTTTTCCTTGGACATATTTCAAACCTAACACCACAAATCCGAGCATATGACGTTCGTGAGGGGAGCATTGGAAAATACCAACAAATCCTACAAATCACGGTTTCCAAATGCTAAGTTATAATTTTCCATTTGTTTTAAAAATGTTTTACAGCCATATTTGAAATTAAATTCAACGCAGATTACCGTTTGGCTTCCATGCGTTTATGAGTACTAGGGGCAATAAAAGAAAACACGCGTCAAATATAGGTTAAAAGACAACAAATGAGCGGTTACAAAAATCGATATTATTGCTTCACCTAACCCAAATTCGTTCCGACGCCAAGGTTGTAAAAGAGATGTATTTTTTTTTTCGACGCCAAGGTTATAACAGATATCCCGTGGCCTGTCATAACAAAAAGAGGCAAAAGACAGCTCAATGGATCAATAATTGAAGCGCGCAGACCTACCCTTCAACAATTCCTAAAGCTTGTAAGAGTCCCGTCATTGTTATTTGAGAGGCCTGTCCCTCCCATTTCTCTCCGTGAATGTACTGCGCCATCAAAGTGGTTTTAGCGGATATGTAGGAAATATCATGTGACCTTCAGGCTTTCGTGTCCATACGATGAAAACATATTACAGCCATATCCCGCATACAAGCGTACCTGCGCTGAAGCTGGCAGGATTGTATGAGAGTTTTTTTGTTTTTTTTTCTGAAGTCAAATAGACTTATCTCTTATATTTACGTCGCAAAAACCGACAAATCAACTCTTATCGGTCGGCCCAAAAGAGCCTTATAGATTGAAGAGACGTTCCCCCGTCCCTTTTTAGTGTGCCAGTGAGTTCTATGTACATGTTTCACGGGCTGGAGTATAGAGAGATATGACGTTGTCCCGCCGTCCAAGGACCCCCAAAATACTTTACTAGGGGAGAACAGATTCATTTCGTGACGACTCACCCCCCCCCCCCCCCCTCGGCGCCGCAAGAGGACGTGACCGGGGGACTTCTCGGAATGTGCTACGATTGACCGGAAGGGGGCGGAGGGGTTGGGGGGGAGGTCTGTCGGTGTTACCGTCTTACGTATTTCCGCGGGTTTTCGCTGTCGACTTTTTCGATGTCACGCGACACCGAGCGTAAAAAACTGCGTTCGTTGATGGCCCGCTGATCGATTGAACGTAATTTTATATAATATGATCAGAATATTTTCAAAATGAATACCGTCCAAGAGTTGCCTAACTGTTAATTTAATGACCTTATGCGATATTATAGGAGGTCTTGTCATTTTCCTATAAAAAATATTAGAATATATATTATATCTGTATTATTTTAACATGAAAACTGAGCACTCCTACTCACACTGTATAAGCAATGAAACTCGAATTACTCCCATCTCGTCATGACGCGTAGTGGTAGCACACATAGCGAGCGGAGCTTGATGCCTCTATAGGTGCATTAGGTTTTTATAGCGCAAATAATTTCTGAGCTTCACAAAAAAAAAATATATATATATATAAATATATAAATGCGGTCGAGTTCGTGGAACCGGCGGCTCCGAAATTTGACGAGGGTGATTGGATATTATCGAATTTATACGAAAATGCAGAAGCCAGAGTAGCGACATTCATTTTGGGTTATTTTTTCATAGCTTCTACTTGGGACCATTTGTACCAGGGCCATATGTTCCGAGACCATTTATTCCGGGACTACTTGTTCCGGTACCATTTGTTCCTTTTCCCCGGTCCATCCCAATATTCCTGAAATGCCAAGCCCAGAAATACAGTATTTTACATAATGTCTTATCGAGTGTCCCTACGTTAATCGAGCTACCATTCACATAATAGCGACAAAAAGGTGGTGAACTGAGAAATTGGTAGACGTTATATTTGTCGGGGAAAACACTCAAAAAGTGCGGAATACGAAAAGGTTTAGACAAGACTAGAAAATACTGTCGTAATTGTTTTTTTTGTAGTCCGCGTTTTCATGGCTGCTTTTTGCATCATCTTACACTGTAAACAAAAGTTACCCGGATTGGAGTTTGGAAGGCTGAAATGCCGATTAAATTCTTAAGCCTAAAGCATTCACTCCCGCACATGGTAGTAAATAAACCAGAAACCTCCACAGTCAACTTTCCGAGGGAGAGGGGTCCGGCCAGTCATCGTGACGACCGATGATGATGTTCACCCGATGCATGTTCCCGGGAAGTCGAATAAGAAGAAGAAAATAACTAAAAGTTGTTCGATCCCGCTGGACACATTATGACGTAGGTTGGTTTATGATGGCCAGTGTGGCCACATTTTTTTCAAAACAAAACGACAACAGGGCAACAGTAATTTACACTACAAAACTCCCAAAATGAAAACCCATACTTTAGTCGCCCAGTCTCAAGAGCCGAATCTGCCTGATTTCAAAAGCCGCATCCCCGAGAATCCTCTCGGCAGCCCTTTTCTACACTCGTAGGGGCCTCCTTTCCCTCCAAAGACGGACCAATCACTTCAAATTTCACCACTTCCACGTGGTACACTGTCGCCCAATGGTCGGCGAGCTGTCAGCCTGACGCTCCAACCGCCAAATCCAAATTCCTGGTAGAGTCGGTCTCTGCAATTTTCTAAGTCTGGCTGGCGCCAACAGCTAAATTATTAGATCGCGCAAAAGCGACAGTTTTACACTAAGCGGCGAAATCCTCTGTATAGAGGCACACTCGGCTAAAAGCCGCAAGCAGCTCCAAGTACGTGTTCTCCTCGCACCGCCTCTCGAAAGCTGAGACGTTTCTTTACGACCGGGGTCCGACTCTTCTCCACCGAGCACCGCGGCTGCTCAAAGACCCCCGCGCGTGGGGGCGGAAGACGCCCAAATATGCAGACACAAACATAGGCAGATCGAAAAAGCAATGCCGACGCAACTGTAGAAAGACAGACTTTTCTAAAACAAATCTTACTTATTTCTAACAAAATCCTTCGTTACTTAATAACCACTTTACTCCGGTCGCCAAGGGACGGGGTAAAAGGGCGACATCGCCTGATTTTACTCCAGTTTTAAACTGGAGTTCTTTTGTTGTCAACACTCCGCCAGACGAAGTGGGAGCTGAAAAATACGACCCTCCGTCCACCCGTCTGCGGGAGATCGGCCGCCATCGACGCAGCCGGCATTTCCTCCGTCTCGCCCAGCCCCGGCTCTGGCATCGACGGGTTTTCCGTCATGGGAGGGGTTTTTTGTCCCAAAACCCGACGCCGGCGAACACCAGCGAAGACCAATCACAAAATGCGAAAGTTTCGTTCAATCTCGTGAATTCCCAAATGTTGAGGTTACCACGTGTAAGCAGACGACAATCCAGCTTTTTTCAGGCCTTTCGGGCAGTCGCGAGCGTCTACTAAAGTCCAATTAACGGCCCCTTTATAGTTTAGGAGCGCCAGGTAGAGTTACGGCCAGGGAAGGTAAAAGGAATCAAAATAAAACAAAATCACGCGAGATGAAACGGTGGCAGTACATTTATATACATGCGCCGCCGTCGCAGTTCTGTGCCTTCTGCTATAGTCGTGCAATAACGAGAAAAAAAAAAAAAAACGTTTGCTATAGTCGAGGGGTAAGAGAGCCGGAACTTGTCGTCGTCGCGTGATAGTTCCGGTTCATGTCGCGTAAGAAACTTTTTTTTTTTAATTTATATCTTGCGGAGGTGTGTCACTTTTTAACTGTGATCTGTTTCACAAATCATCCAAATCAGTTACTTGTACGGTTTTCATTGTTGTCCCCAGTGATCTTTATTGTATAGGCTGGATCGCGGATCGGGAGCCCGTCGCTGTCGCCACCGGTGGCCATTGATTGACACCAGACAATACACGGAAGTTTATGGGAGAAACGCACATAAATAAGAATATTCAAGCACGTACGCTATGCTCGGGTGCGAGTATTTTATAGTGTGCTGCGATCCTTATGTCGGGTGTTGAGAGATTGAATCTGTATTTGTCAAACAAAAGTGCACGTCAGAAACGTTTAAAGGACCCAGAAAGGTGGGCAACGATCGCCGGCCACTTGCTGCTTGAACGCGCGACCATTTCTCGGCGAAGGTACGGTGTGCGATGGTCAGTACACGTGACCTCTCTTGCCTAGGCGAAGCTAGTGAACATTACCAGTATACAGCTTCCGTTGCCTTCTTACATTTACAGAAATCTAAAATGTTACTCTGAACCAAGAAACTTGTTTTTTTTTTTCTCAAGTTACAACATTTCGTGTGCAAAGTAAAAAAAGTTGATGTATCTTTGTGGTGTTGCAAGAACAAGATGGTTAGCCTTTTCCGTTGCGGCGGAGAAACGCTATTCTAAAACACTCTAGCACTGCGTGCGCAAAGGGAAGCGCTAAATTTAGCGCTTGCATGGGCTAAAATTGCGTGCATTATTCTAAAACACTCCACTGTTTTGCTTAAAAGATGTATTGCTCATGTTTTGCTTCTCTTGCAGCAACTTGTTAGTCTTGGTGCGGTCAACTGTGTCGGGGCGTTGTCAGGGTCTTCCTCACCTGCCGTTACAGCCTGAGGCTGCCCGGAGATGGTAAACGAGCGTGCATTCATTCAGTACTAGGGTATGGGAATTATTCGAATTCATGTTTCCTGCTTTCGGACCATCTTCGAAAAAGTCGATGGTTATTATTCACAGCCTTCGATAATGTTGCTCGTCACAGCGTGGGTGTTGATTTCAGATGTAAAACGTTCATTAATTAGGCTGTGCTGTTCTTTTTTCGTGTGGATCCTGTTCTTGCAAAAATCCAGCCTAATAATCTGACATCAGGGTGAACACGGATTCATATCCTGTTATATTCTAATCCCATCATTAGATCGTCACGAATGCAAGCATGATCCATTGAAGAGTCAAGACTTCATTTATGTACAGTCGGGGACAAAATGTTCTGGACCACGGGAGCTGTAGCCGATATGCATTGCTACGCCCACTAATGGCGGGGCACCTGTCGTGACCGGCGCTCGGTGCGTGCTTGTCCATCAATACCCGCAGAGATGCCGATTATTTCGTTTTTCGGCAGCTGCGGCGCGATTCTCCATAGTGAGCCGCATATTGCCCCTTCGAAAGCATCCGCGCCCAGCTGCGTGCGGAATCCAAGCTAACAAGCTACGCCGGCTGGCCTGGCTGGGCGCAGGTGTAGGGAGACAGAAATATTCGCCGGTCTCGGAAACGGAGGCGCACGTTGCTTTTTGTGGTTCATCTTTTTACCCGATAACGAACGATATGATGACCGATTATGGCACAACACGCTTGACCCTTGGGACAATGTTAACATGAGGTGTTCTCGATAATAAAATACTCATACACATTAATGCCATGTCGCGCCCCAAAAATATTGCTGAATATTGTAGAATACCAGGAGCCGAGTTATTGAAGCTTTCAGATCTGAAATAATCGTGCACATTGACCTTTTTGAAAGTGCAAGTGTTGGGTATTATGTCTAATAAACACAAATTGGTTTGCCGGTTGTTAAAAGGCAATCCTGAGCACAAAAGACTGGTAGCACGACTGATGCTGTAAGGGTCTCAATAATACCTCATTCACATTGTTGGTTGAACCGTATTTGACAGGCAGTTCATGTGGACTTGATGACGAAAACGGGCAAACCCGCTTTGCGCTTGCGAATCGAACGCAAGTGTAAAATTAACATAAAAGATAAGTTGGAGACTCCATGTATGATTTGAGTTGGCGGCATCCCTCTTCGAGTATGCAGAGAGGCATGGAACAAATAATTGCAGTGAACGGTAATTTTACCATTCGTTTGGAGAAGTCAGCTAGCAGGAGCAGATGCTTATCTATTTTTAATCTGAATAAAGAAATCAATCTTAAGTTCGAAGTCGGGCGAAGAATTTTACCGCCCTGTAAGCTTGCAAGATCGGCTAATCCTCCTGTCCCGCTGATTGGCAGGCGCGGCCTACCAGGCCAGCGCTCCTTAGCGCGAATTTTTGGCGGAGATAGGCATGTATACTTCCGAAGTGGTGCCACATGGCAAGTTATTGAGAATCGCAGCGCGGCTGCCGGAAACTAAATAATCGTACGCTGACGACTGTGTCATTTATAAAGAAATTATTAACGATTCTGTCATTTCTGTACTTCAAACTGATATAAGCAACGTCACACAATGGTGCTCAGAATGGCATATGGAACTCAACACATCTAAATGTAGATCTATGAGAGTGTCCAGGCATAATAACACTTGTCCATCCTACAACATCGTTAACTCCCCCCTACTTTCTGTTACTTCCTATAAATATCTTGGTGTGCATCTAACCAAAGACCTTTCCTGGAATTTATATGTCGAATATGTCACTAATAGCGCTAATCGCTTACTAGGTTAACTCAAAAGAAACCTTTCGCTTACTCCTGTTTCATTAAAGCTTCTAATCTATCAGACTTTAGTCCGTACTAAACTAGAATATGCAGCCTCTATCTGGGACCCCGGTATCCCCCTTTCATCCGCTGTTGGGTCCAAACAAAATCGTTCCTCTCGTTTCATCCTCTCGAACTATAGTCGCACATCTAGCGTCACATCTATGAAAGCATCCCTTTCCTTGCCTAACCTCTCTCTTGGCAGGAAAATATCCCGGCTTTGACTTTTTCAGAAGATTTTTGACTCTAATCCAACACTTCGTCAAACATTATTCTTAGAACCATCTTACATTTTGCTACGAACTAATCACCATCTAAAAGTGGGCGTCCCTCAGTGTAACACCTCATCTTTCAATGCCTCCTTTCTCCCTCAGACCTCAATAGATTGGAATCGCCTTCCTGCACACATAGTCTCAATAACTGATGTTGCTGATTTTAAAATTGCCATTACCAAGTTTTTTGATGTTCAATAACTTTTGTTTTATGTCTTGCATTATGTATCGTTATACTCATATGTTTCCGTTTAAAAAAAAAACACTCCTCTCTGTAATGCCTTCGGGCCCTGAGAGAACAATAAATGAAATGAAATGAAATGAAATTGAGAATCGCAGCGCGGCTGCCGGAAACTAAAGAATCGTCATCCCTGCGAGCATGGAAGGATGCACATCCGTTACACACTGGCCTCTACAGCAGAAGGCACAGCAAGGCATATCGGCCACCACTCCCGTGGTCCAGAAAGTTTTGTTCCCAACTGTACATTGCATTAACCTTGCTTTAACCTGCCTACAATATTCTTTGGTTAAGGTTAACACCACTGCGATGGGTACTAAGATGGCACCTAATTATGTTAACATATTTACGAATAAACGGAATACAAAATACCTCTCTGACCGTTTTCTCAACCACTGATCTACAACATGACATTTTTCTTATTTTGCCGCACAAAGAAAAGAATCTGCTAAAGTTTATATATCATTACAGCACTGTACATCCAACCATCTGCTTCACTCATGCTTATTGCCAGACCAGTATTAACTTCTTGGATACCACTGTAGTATGGGAAAAAAATGAAACTTAAAACTAATCTTTATCGTGAACCGACAAATCGGCAAACATACCTTTAATACGAACGCAACCGTCCACGTCATTATAAGAATGGTATACCCTATAGCCAGGCCCTCCCGTTCAAACGTGTATGCTCACTACAAGAGGACTTCAAATCGAGCTTTCATCATCTAAAGAACGCACTCGAAAAACAAAAATATCCTCCGCGAGTTAAAAATGACGCAATTAGAAACGTGGTCCAACTAGACCACGCTGACCACCTGGAGGACCGTCCTCCTCAGTGTAACGCGCAGCGCACGAATTTATGTCTAATTTATAGTATGCATATCCCCAACGTAAATAATAATTAATTCGAAATTATAACATTTGAGAACAAGGCAATCGCCTCAAATGTGCATTTGTATCAGCTCCCGGGGTAAGTTACCGGCGATCACGTAACATTAGACACGACCTAGGTAACTCCCGACTGAATTCTTCCCAACCAAATAACGGATGCCGACCGTGCATGAAAGCAGTATGCATCGTGTGCAAACATACGCGTGAAACAAACACGGTCAATAGCACATATTCCCAGTTCTCAATGAAAATCCGAGGGCAGCTTACATGTGACCCTCTAAATGTAATTTATCTGCTATAGTGCGAGGTGTGCAAAAAAACAGTATATAGGACAGACTGAGACCACGTTTAGACTGCGTTTTAACAATCAGAGGTCGCTCGGAGAATCCCTGCGCCGTCTGCCAATTTCAAAACATCGCAGCCTCCAGAACCACAGATTCGAAAAATTGTCAGTTGCACTTTTAAAGTCTGTATTCAAATCAGATCGGAAACGCGAATAGCGCAAGTCATATCTTATATAACGATTTAACACAATAAAATGTGGAATAAATAGAAGCCCGGGAACACTTGCCTCGATAGATGCGCTTATCGAATAAATAGGATGATAACGGCCATAAATAATGAACGTTTTGAACCTACAATTTCCTGGTACTGAGTTTGGAGCTAGAACTGGACAGTGGGTTATCGTTCCCTTATTGCGTTGTTTATTTTGTTACCGTACATCCTGTATTTCCGCGCTTCGCATTACCTTTGATGTGTCACCTGTGAATTTGGCGACCTCCGTGTGCGGCTTCCCCCGACTCAGAGCTGATACCTTACTTGGTGTTCTCCGGACGCAGTGTCTTTTTAGGCGAAGTGCGTCATTCGGTTCGTCACTTATTCTCCTCCTTGCCCTCCCCCCCCCCCCCCCACACACACTTTTTTTAAAAGTCTCATTTATGTAATTTGCGACCTCCCCCAACTTAGAGTTCATCCCATCTTTTGAGCGAGATTCTGGGTGGTGTACCCTTATCTCTTATCCCTACGCAGTTTCTTTGTATGCAAACTGAGTCCCCTTGAATAACTGTATAAATAAAACCTTTTTCTTGTAACTCTACACCTGACGAACACCTGCCTCAGGTCGACACGTCGAATATTATCCTCCTGGTTTGGTTTCCACCGTTATCCTGCATCTGTGTCTTCTTTGCCTTTGGCCTCCAAGCCAACATGCCCCCCTCTCTCCATATATATCTATATATATATATCAGAAACGGATTGCCTAGGTTGTACTCATAAGTTTATTAGACGACATTCTGAGCGGGGTCTGCTTGAAACGTCATCCAATAAACATATGAGTAAACCTTAGTCGACCCCTTTCTGAGCTTCACCTTACGGCGCGCAATTATTTGCTTCATCTACCATAAACCATAATATATATATATATATATATGTGTGTGTGTGTGTGTGTGTGTGCGTGTGTGTGTGTCACACGAGTTTCGTAAATATTTAAGCCAAGATTTAACCTTCCATGACCAAGGTTCCTTCAGAATTGCCTTTTTTAGTTTTTTGTTTTGTTCAAAACTCGCCTTTGTGATGTCACACGATCTCGATGGTAGGTAAATAAATAAAAAAAATACACTTCCCCACGTCTTGACATCATCTGTAGTGACCGGATAATACAAAGCTTGTTTAAGCAACCTTGAATCGCATGAAATCTTGGAAGAAACCCATCACAATGAACAATTAAAGATATATTGACATGTGCGCAGTAACTGCTATATTGACATGTGCGCAGTAACTGCTATATTGACATGTGCGCAGTAACTGCTATATTGACATGTGCGCAGTAACTGCTATATTGACATGTGCGCAGTAACCCCATGATTCACCACTGCATCCGGAATTTGGCTGTTTTGTTTTTTTTGTTGCCTTTTTTGCCCTGTTTTTTTTTTGCGTCAAAGTGCATTTTTTACAGACATGTGCAAGTTAATCGAAAAAAGTAATTAAGTTAAGTTACTGTGTATTGACCTCAAAAGTAATTTGAGTAGAGTAGAAATTACTCAAAATATAGTAATTGAGAAAATTACTAATTAGCGTAAAAAGTAGTGAATTACTCTTACAGTTACTTTTGAAGTTACTTTTTAATATCGCTTTTATGGTAAAAAGAAAGTACATAGCTTTTTATCCGTTAGCGAAATTGTGCTAGCCAAACATGTATCGGGTTGTTTTGTTTTCACAAAAATGTTTTTATTTATTTATTTATTCTTATTTTCAGTGACCCACCAACAGCTTAACGCCTCCTTAGTGGTGCACTTATCAATGAGTCGATTAGTAGAAAAATGGTAAACAGGATAAAAGCGAAACGTTAGGAAAAAACAGCAGCCTCAACACACTTTCAAAATTTACGCTCTTCATAAAAAATATCGAGACTAGCATTCCCACAAATCTGTTCTAAACGGTTATAAAGGCCCGTTCCCACTCTTGCGACCGAGTAAGACAGAGAGAGACCAGACCGTTTTTTAAGCCTCTTGCGATCTCTTAGGACCAGCTCCGCTGCAGCGCATCCGGTCCTAAGAAGTCTTGTCTCTCTCGGTTTTACTCGGTCGCAAGAGTGTGAACGGCGCTTAAGTCAGTTGTAGGCGTGTCATGGGTGCAACGTGGTAAAAATCGGTAGGGTCAAACAAAGTATAAAGTCTACAAGACTTACGAGGAACGTGCAAGTAGACGTGACTGGGTAGCTCTGGGGAATCAATTATACCATTTACAATCTTAGCTGGTTCTGCTTCTGCGCGCCTAATTGTTTTGTACTTTCTTGTTTGTTTCGTCAATGATGTGCTGCAAATGTTTCATTTCTACTTTTGAGGCTTAGCACCGCCTGAGCTTGATTTTTTTATAGTGTTTGCTTGTCTACAGTGTTGCGTAAAGTACATCTAAAAAGTACATGAAGTAAAGTACAAAGTAAATGAGAGGTTATGTACTTCAAGTAAAGTAGAGGTACATTGGGTGCAATGTACTTAAAGTAACGTACTATAAATACAATATATGGAGGTAAAGTACAAGTACTTTTAACACAATCTTACATGGTGCCCTTTCATTCCCTATACAGTGTTCTCTTAACTGGTATGCATTGCTCCAGGGGTAATCGGAAGTGCATCACTTGATTACGGAAATGGCAGCAAATATTGTAGAAAGTCAGGTCGCCGCAGAGTACTTGTTCTACTCTAGCTGACGAGCTATTTGACACAATCAACTTATAATGCACTTATATGCGTCGGTCTTATAGCCGCCATTACTTCACTCGGAGAAATGACTAGATGACATCTCGAAAGAGCGCGTTTTCAGACGCCGATACGCCATTTTTTTTGCTTTTAAACTCAAGAAATGTACATTGAAGTCAGGAGTTTAGTCGCAAAGTACAACTACATGCGCAGAAAATGCACTTCAAGTATAGTACTAGTTTTCTAAACAGTACTACTTTCAGTACCATGTACTTAGAGGACATCCCAACACTGCTTCTTTCTTTTATTTTCATATAAAAACGTCGGGGGAATTTCTAAGTTTTCTCGAACGATGTTCGAATCTTCTAAGCTCTGCATATTTTGAGTTTTGGGAGGAAAGGCAACGCAAAAAGGTCCCCTTTGCATTGACCTTTAGCACGCAATTCTTCGAGTACAGCAACAACTACGGGAGCACCAGATGAGCTTCAGAGCAGGTGCGGAATTTTGTTGCCTGCTTTGAGTAAGGATGCAGTCCGTGCACCTCCTGTTGTGGGCGAGAGTTTCTACGTTCGGGAGAAGCGGAGACCAGCCCTTTCCTCAAATGGGTCAAGTCTCCTTGAGCGTCGGGACACAAAGAAACGCAAGTCTTCGGTGCTAATCCCGGAGTCAGTCGGCCTCCCTTGCGTCGTGTCTGTTTCGTCCCCACTCCTCGTAGCAGTGTTGTTGCAGTGGGGGGGCTCTGAAAATTTTAGGGGGTTTCGGAGTCTGCAAACCTTTGTCTGCCCCCCCCCCCCCCCCCTTTCCTACGCCACATGCTTCCCCCTCTTTGGAAATATCAGCTGATCTTCCAATATGTTATCTCTTTTGTGTAGGAATGATGCTGATAGGCAAAACATACACTAAAATTCGAAAGTAATTTTTAATTTGAGTAGAAGTTACTTAGAAAAAATAATTAAAGTAAACTACTAATTACCGAAATACAACTGTAATTGAAAGTTACCAAACTACTCAGAAAAGTAGTTAAACTGCAGTAAATTGAGTAGAGTTTTTGAATTATGTAAAAGTCAGATTTTTTGTAGTATTGATATCATTTGTAATCGTTTAGTTTGGAGCATTGCTTCTTGGGTTCTTGTTGCGCATGCTAGCATTGTGACTTCATTTTCACATCCATTTTTTGTTATCTAAATACTTTCCCTTTGCATTTGCTTTCTTTGACTGTACTCCAAGATTTCTTTTTTTTCGGAGCGTGTGTTTGTCTGTGTGTGTGTGTGTGTGTGTGTGTGTGTGTGTGTGTGTGTTTAGTTTCTTTATTTCATTGACTTTGTTTATTTTCTCTTGTTCTGATTCATACTTACCCTGAATATAACCCCCTCTCAAGTAATCCCCGTAATTGGGCCTTCGAGCTACCATATATACATACATAAATAAATAAAGCAAGAAGAAATAAACAAACTTTTATTTTGAGTGCTCCTGCAGCTGACAGCTGCAAAGACAATATTTTGACCAGCTAAGTTTTGAGTTCTGTTAATTTTATTGAAAGATTTTAATACATTGTCAATTCCCAGATGTATTGGCACGTTTTACAGCGTGTGCATAATTTGTTCTATCAGATTCCAGGCGTAAACTAAAACCTTTGTATGCTGAACTCTAACAAATGTAAATCATGCGCAGGCAAGTAAAAAAACCTTCTCTTTAGTTTACAAGCTTTAGACAATACGTTTTGCTCAGCCTTGAAAAATTAAATGAAGAGGTTGTTTGATATCAGAAAAACAGCCAAGTCTGCTTACTCGCACAATGCTGGTGGGCTCGAGGTGTGCGCCGAAATTTGAAAACAAAATGACAAGTCTTTGATATCTACAGCTCCCAGATTTCAGTTGCCACGTCTGGCAACCCGTGGATAAGGAGGTTGTTTTTGGTGCGATTGATTTTCTGTTTCTTCCAGCACGGACGCGGTTTCTCGCAGTTGCGTATTGAGCTCCTCATTTGCCGTCTATAACCCCTCAAGTTCTCTTCTCAAGGAATAAATCGCAGACACATCCCTTTCATCGATGGCCAGTCGGGTAAATCAGTACCCAATTTCGCTTGTAATGTTGTTTGCGTCCTCTTTATGACCTTGAATTCAATCAAAGGAGTTGCAACAAACAAGAATATGTATAAAACATGGCGACGCATGTATACAAAACGTCGCCGAATCCCACTGGTCACACCGCCAGACAGAGCGCTATGGCGAACACAACTTGTGGCGTTCGACTTCCGCCGCCCGCCGTAGGTGATCAACCAGACGACTCGTTCCGTGGACTCAGGGAAGGTTTAATAAGACAGTTTTAGTGGACCGCACGCTATAGCTCTGCGTACGCAAGAAAATTGCGGGGCGTGAGTGCGCATGCGCAGAACGCAATAGAAGGGATAGCGTGTTGCATACGCACGCAACGCTGGGGATTTTGCGTGGCGGGCTAGCGGGCTTTGCGGGACGCTCTCGAGAGATTTCAAACTCGACGAGAGCGCCAGTTTCAAGATGGCGGTTACCTCGACTGGTGTAGCAAGGGCGACGTGGTGTTTTCGAAGTTCTGTGTTACGTGAAATTGCGTGGTGTTCAGCTCGGCAATTCTTTCTGGGACCTACCGCGGTCGAAACAGATCGCCGTGCAGCTGAAGGAGTGCACAGTGAAAATGTTCGCCGCTCGGAATGTGCCTCAACGCTGCGATCTGCTCAACGCTAAGCCTATTTGCACAGTTCATCGGCGACGGACAAACGACTAGAGAACAAATCGCCGAAGTTCTCGCTATGCACTGGACATCAGTAGGTCATGAATTTCATTCCGCGATAGCATTGATAAAAGGTGCCGTTTCACGGGACGACTGACGGAGGCTCCGTGATCAAATTGGGCTACGCACTCGCACTCGTAGCCTCTATACCCCGCAGAAAAGCGCGCTTGACGAGGCAGCAGCGGCTTGGTTTAATTTGAAATAAAATTATTGGACACATTTTCTTTTTCAATATTTCTTTGCAGGAGCATGGTTGCGCTATAAGCACGCGGAATTCTACGGTTCTAGCAAATTTAACCAAGATCATGCGCGGTGTTCACTCGAAAACGTAACGCACAACTAAATTCGGTCCGAGCAGGTCATTTTTAGCGTACGCTATGCTATTGCGTACGTAAGAGCCAGCAACGCTATACTAAAACTGTCTATTACCATAACTGAGACAGGAGCCCGGTCGAAACCAAACAGTCAATTGACCCTTTACGAAAGTCAGCGCCTCTAGTGTTGGCTGCGCGAACTTGACACAAGCCGCCATTACTGCGTCGTCAAGCATAGAGGGGGTTCAACCTGAACCATTCTGCTGCGTTCGGCAGTGGTGATAGGGCTTGACATGCCAACCCATTGCTGCGCCTCTCAATGCACCCAAAGAGGTTCAAAAGACAAAAGGAAAAGGTGTGTATTTTTTACGTTAAAATCATTAGTATTTGAAGAAATCGGGTCATGCAGGTCCGCGCGGACTGAGCTACGATCACATTTGGCCTGTACGCTGCTGCCTCAACGCTTTTCAAAGCTTCGAGCGCGTGTTCACCGCTTCGGAGTGTAAAGTTAGCACCAATAAAAATAATTTTCAGAGGATAATCCCTTCCACGCGACATCGTTTCAAAGTGCGTTTGAACTGCACGATTAATCGTACGATGGATCCCGTAGCTGCGAGCGAATCCTGACCAGTGTTCAGTGTTGAGTTCTGACAGCGTTGCGTTTTGGTGTCCGATCACAAGTTGTGTGAAGTTTCCTTGTAGGTATGGGCACGTAGCTTCGGATAATACCTCATCCGCAAGAGCAATGGCGCTAAAAAGAAAACGAACAAAAACAGCACTCCTTGCGTGCGAGCGCAAGGAGTGCTCGCACGTCACAACATTACATGGAATTCGATAGAACACTGTTTTACGTTCACGACATCGGCATTGCATGGTTGCTCTTGCTAGCACAGGAAGGTGTACTTCGTCTCTTTAATTCCTGTATCGGGAGCTCGTGCTGCTACTTCTAAACATGTTTTCAAGCGCTCGCCCGGGCGGTAACGGGCCTCCGAGAACGATTTGCTTTGCTCGTCCCCGCAACGTTCTGCCAGAGCTGCTCTTCAAGTGCTTTGACCACATCACCTCGTAACTTTGCCCGTGAGAATAGAACTCAAGCGATCACAACCGCAAAAGGCGCCGCATGCCATAGAATGCATCACACAGCATATTTGTCTGCCACAACATAAAGTATGTAATGAATGAATGAACAATTTGTTGTTGAGAATAACACTGAAGAGTAAAACAGACGTGCACAAGGAATGTATAGGAGAGTTGACTTTATTAAGGTCGTTTGAAGAGCTTGTAACGAAACAAATAGGAACAAAGAGACACACCTGAGTCTTGACAGAAGCCGGTTTAAAAACAACCACTAGAACAGCCCAACGGGAACAAGTTTCCATTGCAATGTTCCGTCTGCATCGTTTAAGTTAGACAACCGCATTTTTATTATTTATACTCCCAGGTTTCCTACTTTGGCTTTCCTCTGGCTTCTGAAGCAACTTGCTTTGATGAACACTCCGGTGGTGGATCTGAAATAAATTTGCGTTCTTGTTTACTTATGTTTACTGCATAGATTTTACAGTGAACAAACATACTATGTGTTCACCCACATTGTTTTTTTTAAATAAGTAAGAGGCATAATCTTAGCAGTGCTCACTATGTGTGAGAAAAGACGCGTCATGTATGCGATTATTCAATTACTAAACGCTGGAAGCTTTTACTACACCGAAAGGTAGGACTGGTTTGTCCTAACTTTTGAGCTAGCATGCTCGTGCTGATAGTGCACACACGTCAAACCGACAACGTGAAACTTGCCAGCACAGAAAGCGATTCAATCGAAACAAGCGCCTGTGCTAAAAAAAAAAAAAAAGAAAAACCTATGAAGCACGGCGTACAGAGGCGAAGTTCAGCGGCACGACGCAAGAACGATTCTGTTTACCTCTCACCCCCGCCTCGTACTCTTTTGTCCGTACGCCACTGAGCTTCGCAACATTATCTCAAGCTGTGATAAGGCACCGAGCCAGAAAATATAACATTTCATTTCATCATGCAAAAGAGGTCGAAGAGGGGCGAGTATCTTAGGCCCCTTTTCGCGTTTCCTTGTGCACAACGCTGCGGCAGACGGCACAAGTCCGCCTGCAAGTAAAAGACACGTTCACGGCGTGATGCGGGCGCTTGTAGCTTTGGGTTGGCTCACGCTTAGGTCTGAACGGGTGACGAGAAAGAACAGTGCTTACCTCAACACTTGAACCGACGCCGGGTCGACGTAGGCCTCGGTGATGAACTTGTTGCTTAGGGCAACCTGGCGGCTCGAAGCGAGTGTCGAGGCGCGGTACGCCTCTATCTTACACTTGTTAAAGCTACGCGGAACTGCAGTGAGGTCAGTGCCCCACGAGGAAGGCAAAGTCACTCGTCCCAGAGGACCGTAGCCAAAGGTACCGGGAGTACTGCCACAAGCACCTGCCATCGCTGGCTCCCGAAACGACGACGCAGTAATGGCGGCGGTTTCGGTATCTCATAGTTGCTTGACTGACTTTCGTAAAGGGTCTATTGCCCCTGGCCCGGCTCGGCCGTCTAATTTCTAGGCGGGCGTGGGAACCGCCACTCGCCGTTGTTGACGGCACTCGCCGCTGCGTGGCGGGCCGAGCGCCCCCCCCCCCCCCTCCCCCCTTAGAGGGCAAGGTCCAGGATGGCCCCTTCGTTGTCCGGATCACGGAGCAGGTCCGGGCGCGCAAGGCGGAGGACCTGGACGGCCTCGGCGACCTCCAACGGGCGAAGGGCCACTGGAGGAGCCGCAGGAGGTGGCGCAGCGCGGCGGGCTCAGTACGCGGCCACGCGGGCCTGGTGCAGGGTAGCCGCCAGGTGAGTGGGGCGGTGGAGCTCCGGCACCCCGCAGACGGGGCACAGCAGGTGGCGCTCTACCTCGTTGTAAGCGGCCACGGGCTCCTGTGGGTGGCGGTCCTCCATGGTGTTGCCCCGGAAAGCCTCAAAGACGGTGTGGGGGGGGCGTGCCGCGCTCGGGCCGAGGCTGCTCCCTCCAACGCAGCCTCGAACCCCAGCCCACCGGACGGTCCTGGGCAGACTTGGACGTAGCTCAACTACTCTACTCAAATTACTGTAGCTTTAAGGCGGGAGCTCAAAATTTTCTTCAGCGTGGCGGAAATTCCCCCTCTTTTCTTTTTTTCTTCCTTCCCTTTCCTCCTCTATTTTCCTCCTCTCTTTTTTACGGCCTTCTCGCACGAGTGCTAATGGGCTTACCGGCCCCCCCGACAAAATCTCTGTAGCCCTTCAAGGTTCTCTGCTTCAATCCCAAACATCAGGGATTAGTTAGGCAGCCTGGACATGAGCTCGGAAGGGTTCGGGCTGGCTCGCTTTTCTTTTTTTTTTAGAGCGCAGCTCTTAGGGGCCCGTTTCCGGCTTGAGCGGCGTCGGCGTCGCCGTCGGCGTCGCCGTCGCCGTTCGCGTCGCCGTCAGCGTCGCCGTCGCCGTCGGCGTCGGCGTCGACGTAACCGCGCGGTGCATCATGGGAAATGTCCCATAATGCACCGCGCGAGCCCCCCACCGGGGTCACGTGACTTCGTGGGGGGCACGTGACCCCCCCGAGGTCACGTGACCCCCCGAAGTCACGTGACTCCCCTGAGGTCACGTAACCCCCTCCTCGAGGTCACGTGACTCCCCTGAGGTCACGTGACCCCCTCCTCGAGGTCACGTGACCCCCCGAGGTCACGTGACCCCCGCCGATGTCGCGTGACCCCCGATGACGTCATCGACACTGATGACGTCACCGGCATCCACATCGTCATCGTCATCATCACTGATGACGTCATCATCAGTGATGACGATGACGATGCGGATGCCGGTGACGTCATCAGTGATGATGACGATGACGATGTGGATGCCGGTGACGTCATCAGTGATGATGACGTTGACGATGGGGATGCCGGTGACGTCATCACTGATGATGACGTCATCAATGATGATGACGTCATCAGTGACGATGTGGATGCCGGTGACGTCATCAGTGGTGATGACGATGACGATGTGGATGCCGGCGACGTCATCAGTGATGATGACGTCATTAGTGATGATGACGATGACGATGCGGATGCCGGTGACGTCATCAGTGATGATGACGATGTGGATGCCGGTGACGTCATCAGTGATGATGACGATGACGATGTGGATGCCGGTGGCGTTACCGACATCCGCATCGTCATCGTCAACATCACTGATGACGTCATCAGTGACGTCACTGATGTCGTCACCGGCATCCGCATCGTCATCATCACTGATGACGTCGTCAACGACGTCACTGATAACGTCACCGACATTCGCGTCGTCATCGTCATCATCACTGGTGAAGTCATCAGTGACGTCACTAATGACGTCATCGGTACCCGCATCGTCATCGTCACTGATGACATCATCAGTGACGTCAGTGATGACGTCATCGGCATTGGGGGGTCACGTGACCCCCAAGGTCACGTGACCCCCCAAGGTCACGTGACCCCCCCCCTGGTTAGTCCAACCCCCCCCCCCCCCCAGCGCCCTTCCCTCCTCCTCCTCAAGAGCTGCGGTCTAATTCGGCGTTACAGGGAGTTGTAAGCGGCTTTCACTTTTGTCCCTACTCTCTCCTTTTCCAATCAGTGCGAACGAGAGAGTTTTCAGCATCTCGCGCAGCGTCTCGCGTTGGAACGACGGGCGCCGGCGTTCGAAGGAGTTCAAACGGTGTTCAGAGACAAATTAGGCTTCGAGCGCTTTGTCCGCTATCTTTCCGGTTAGAGCTCTGTGTGTACTTTGACGTCCCCGGGCGCTCTCGTCTCGTCCTTTCGCCCAGTTTTTTTTTTCTTTTTTTTTTAATTTTTTATGCAGCTCTAAGACACACTCAGATAGTCAACACGAACTAGCCCAACAAGTTTTTTTTACATTCAGATACTTCCGCGTGCGGCCACATAGGCTACAACACCGAATACGGTATATTTATCTCGAGTGAACGGAACTGGAATATCACAGCAGAAGAAAAAAACGATGGGTATTTTTATCCGAACTTTGAGCTCTACCCAGGGAGTTGAAAATTTGTCGTTCTAACAACGGCACACTGAAGAGTGATTGTATCACTATTGTGTTGTTGTTTTTCTGTTTTTTTTTGTACAAAGTAATAATCATGAGTAATTACAAGTCAAAGTTATTGCAGTCAGAGGGACATAGTCTGACCATTTCTGGGGCATAATATATAGGTTCGTACTACAGGTGTTTTCTAGAGTGACGGCCGCCTCGTTGAAGCTACCAAGAACAGTAAAAAAAAACTTCCATAAAAAGTGAAACGGTTTACGGTATATTTCATCTATCTTCAGCCTTTGAAAAAAAATTCTTCGTGGCCAAACGTGCATTTAGTTTCTGTCAACAAATGTAACTGAAAACTTGACAGCCGACAAATATCTTGCGTATCAGCAAAGATAACGGGAAACACGGAGATTGAACCGCAATATCAGAATTTTCTTCGCGTAAAAAAGTGCAACTAGCAATTGTAGCATATTATGCCATTTATTAAAAGACAGGAGGTATTACGAAGTTTTCATTCTCTTCTGTTCCCATTTGTTCGCTGATTAAGAAATAGAATGCCCAGATATCCTCTGCAGCCCTCGCATCATAATTGTTCGGGACTCTGTCAGGGTGGGCGAAGGCCACCGACGATCTCCCCCCCCCCCCCCAAAAAAAAAAAATCAGGAGTACGGAAGGTGTACTACCACAAGTTTTGGGGCTGCTTGTCTAATTTAGGCGTCTGGTGTTGCCCGGCCTAGTTAGAAAAGAAGCGGAACAGCGGCCAGCTCAACGTCGTCACCAAGCGGGAAATCATGCCGAAATGTGTCCTTGAACACGTGCGAGATCTTTACCCGAACCCAGCCGGGATTCGCCACAATTCATCTATGGAAAAAAAACTATAAAAAGGAGTAGGCTTAAAGGGATACTTCAACGAAATTTGAAATATTCCCGTCGCGTTCAAAAATAGGTTGAATATGATCCACAATACCCGTAAATGACAATCGCAAGTTTGTATTTCGAGCCTGGTGGCTGTATTTTTCGTTATAAACGGCCCACTCTGGCAAGCGCTCGGAAAAGGCCCAGCTTAGAGCACGTGACATCCAACGCAATCGTGACGTAGGTCGTCTCAAGACGAGCAAAGCTACGGCGAGGCTGACGTCGAGAGGATGGCCTTTAGTCGGTTACAAGTCAAGAAGGTAGGAGAAGCTCCTCCCACAAGCGTGATGCGCCCGTTTCGAATCTCTCCGCAGTCGAAAGAAGAGTTCACTGGAAACGCTCCTTGTTCCGCTTCAATGGGTTCCAACTTATCTCTGATCCCACTTTTTTAAGAAAGCGACCTTTGTATTCATCGGAGAGGGAACCGAGCCCCCGAAAGCAGCCTTTGTATCCATCAGGGGGGAAGCTAATCCCCGAAAGTCGTATTTGTTTCCGTCGGTGGGGGAGAACTCTAATCTCCCTCTCGTGGCTTCCGCAATGCTAAGTAAACGTCGAAAGATAAGCAAATATGCACAGAAAGGCAAGACCCTCCTCGCGTGTTGGCCGCGACGTCACGGAAACGGTGGGACGTTATTGGATGCGGAGGTGGCGGAGGGATATCTGATTCTCTTTGATGAGCATTTGCCGCTACCTTCTTAACCTGTAACTGACTATAGTCGTTCGCGCCACCGAAGCGGCTGCTTTTGTACGAATTTTGAGTGACGGGTTAATCTTCTGTAATCTTGTAGGGGGACAATAGCGACTTCTGCGACACAGAAAAGGGATTCTCGGGAAGAGGGGAGTTCCTCCTTCCCCCCTTCTCTCGTCGTGGCCGGAGTCGAGACAACCTCCGTCACTAGCTGTCAAGGTTCCTAGACGAGCATTACAAACGAGGCGTTAGTGACGTCCACCAGGTGCTCTTTGCTAATCGTTTAATTCCTTTTAAAATTCCTTTTCGAGACTTTTTTAACAAGATATTGGTATGTTCCATGTGATACTGCTCTTTTGAACACATATAGACCAACAAATGAGCGCCGAAATTTCGTTGTAGTATCCCTTTAAAAACGATTTTGCAATTTTCGAATATAGTCATGCGGACTAACTGTCCACCAGTACGGAAATAAATGCAGTAGAATTGCAGAGCTGTATTGTGGTCTTTATGTCCATACTTGTCTTTCGCGCTGTACGCGAACTAAAATAAATTCTGCAATATCTGTAGATTATGCCTTGTTATGTTGTCTCTAAAAGAAAAGTAATCAAGCAAATTCGGTATCGTGCCACAATTTGTGCAAATACAATTTTATGTGGAATTCAACGTCAAAACAGTACTTCCGTGGGAAATAATGCATCCGTCGTTCTTCGTCTCCCTGAAGCTATGAACTACCGATCTCGGCTACAGGACTTTTGGGTCCACAAAATATCACGCTCAGTAGAAAATTCGCCTTTTGTACCAAAAGTACTGGAAATTATTTATTTTTAAGAAACAGTTCGGGTGGTGATGCGTGTTTGAGTGTAGGATCTATGACTGGGCACTGGTTTGCGCCAAGAGTGCAGTGCTTCCTTTTATGGTGCCTGCGACGAGGGTTGAAATTTGAATATAGTAGAAATAAAATCAACTGACACTCTTAGAATTATTTTAAACTTGCGCTTTCTTCAGGATTTAAGATTGTGATCGTACGTTTTACTCATTGTCGTCTTCGATGAGGGAACAACTTGCCGAGGAGGCCGCGCTGTCCGCGTACGCGGCTTGACAGATAAGGTTGCGAATGCTTTTCACGAATCTTTAAAGAGCAAGCATAAAAATGAAAGACGCTTACAAATCTCTGTAACGTGAAATTAGAGTGCGGCCACTTTACGCCAATGAAACAAACTTTATGTTTTGGGCAGACGTCGCGAAAGTTGCAGTATTTTTAATTATGCCTCATAAATTAAATGTTTAGGACTAATACCAAACTTTTCAAATGTATTAAGAACCGAAATGTCAATCGGAAAGTTCTAGACCTCCTTCAGAAACACCAGAATTAGCTGTTTGCAACGTGATACGGCTCGCGTGGCTTCCTTCTGACCTGTAACACAGCTTATGAAACATGACAAAATACACCGTGATAGAGCGCCCGCGCCATCATAAACTCAATTTCGAATGTCCCAAGATTTGTTTTTATAGGCCGGAAAAAAAAAAAAAGAGATGCATGCAAGACACGGTGCCTCGACCTTTATTTATATCAGAAAAGAACTGCCCTGTGTTTTATATACAGCGTTTTTTTTTTTTTTTTTTTCACTTATTAGGACATTAGAAAGCACGTGCAAATTAACGTTTTGTGGATGTGAGATATACGGCCAGGTGAAGATTGGGTTCAAGAAAGAACGCAACAAAAACCGACTGATTACCGAACATTTCTTAATTAACTTTTCGATTATAAAAGAAAACGGGATAGTTGATTCATAAAGTTATTGGGCATATTTGAAAGCCACCAAATTGTCCAGTGAAAATTAGCACCATTGCGGTTTGTGTAGGTGAGCTATACGGCCAGGCGAGGATTAGGTTCAAGAAAGAACGCAACTAAAACCGACCGATTGCCTAAAATTCGCTAATTAACTTTTTAGTTAGATAAGAAAAACGACATTGTGTATTTAGAAAGTTGTTGGCCATAATCGCAAGCCACCAAACCGTCCATTCTTAAAAAGATGTAACGCGCGAACACTATTATACAGCGTCCTGATACGGCGTCCTCCTAATTTGGGCGCGAAAATATAGTTCTGA
Organism: Ixodes scapularis; assembly: GCF_016920785.2. Taxonomy (NCBI): domain Eukaryota; kingdom Metazoa; phylum Arthropoda; class Arachnida; order Ixodida; family Ixodidae; genus Ixodes; species Ixodes scapularis. Next base: position 28,449,508 of record NW_024609883.1, on the reverse strand, counting down.
TTTTATGTGGGCTCCGCCTCCGCGTGGCACAGCCTAACGCCATGAAGCCAAAGCGACAAATCATACGCATCGCTGTGACAACGCCACTGTAGAAGGGGTGAGGAGTTCGGCGGCCGAAAAGATTGCGGTAACACGATTTGCGTCCAAATTAGGCTTTTTAGGACGCCGTGAACCACTTCATGTGCACTACATCTCTTTAAAAATGAATAATTTAGTGTTTTTGATGACTACAGATAAGGCACAAACCGCAATTGCGTAACTCAGACGTCTTTTTTAGAAAAATGTCTAAAATCGCCCTTTATAAGCACGATTGTAAGGCAGTTCTTTACGTCCGGCGACATCATTACGGCATGGAAGGAGACGTTGACCACAGATCATACGCTGTGAATGATCTGTGGTCGCTGTTTTTTTTTTTTCGTACGAGAATTAGCAAACATTTGATACCAAATAAAATAGATTTAGCATTCACCAAATTCGGCTTGTTTTACTTTATTCAAATCAATATATGATTTTATTACGCTTAATGTTTACCCGCACACGCCTCCTTTATTCCCAATGAGTTACAAGTGATAATTACATTGTTTTTTTGTCGTGCGAGGTCATCAATTTATTATTAACAATCGGAGCTGTGCGATTACGCGGAGGAGGCGCATTTGAAGATATTCAAAATTGTTCAGAATACACAAACAACCTCAAGCGTCTTGCTGTTTGGGTGCTTTCCTACACGTAGGACCAATAATAAAGCCAAAACCTTATAGAGGAGACTATTTCTATCAACTCAACGCGCAAACACGATGTGAAGCATGTCTGCGTACGTTGGAAAAGAGATACCGGCGAGCAAACCATGGCGTCGAATGTTCATGCATCAAAATGTCCGTGCACCGAAATATCCGCGCACCGAAAAGTCCCACACCAAAAAGTCTTTGCAGCAAAAAGTCGGTACACTGGAATGTCTGTGCAGTAAAAAGTCCGCACCGAAATGCCCTACAAAAAAACGCTCTACGCCGAAAAGTGCTAGACCCACTACGAATGGGATCCTCCGTTACCTCTGCCGGTTTACGAACCATAATGATTCAGAACCACTGATCTATGGAGCGCCATCCCTGATATACGGAAAACGCCACTCGTACTTCCCGTTGTCGCCATGAATCCGACAGCGAAAGATGCCAGATCAGATATTTATATTTGAATTGATACTTCAATGACTACTTCTTTGAGCAGAACGAGGTATTTGTGCTCTCACAACCAGCAAGAATCATCCTCCAAACCAATGCTAAAAAAGCCAATGCAACTCGTTGGGAAAAGCAAGTGCCAAACTCGCTCAAAACAGCTACTCGGTTGGTTCAGCTCCTTGTCGCAGGTGTGCCGGCTGGCTTCTGGATAATCTTTTCAAATCCTCGAAGCTTTCATTTCCTCCACCCCAAAGTTGTCAAAAAAAACAGGCAGTTAGCAAAAAAAAAAAAAAAAAGAAAATTGCAAATCGGCGAGGAGGAAGTGAGTGGCGATTTCCTCCTTTCACAGGTGGCGAGAAGGAAAGTGAGGGTCGGGTTACTTCTCTGTGCTTGCGGGCCGGCCTTTAACTACTTTTCCGAGTAACTTGGTAACTTTCAATTACAACTTCATTTGGGATATTAGTAGTTTAATTTAACTACATTTTTCAGGTAACTTCTACTCAAACTACTGACTACTTCCGAAATCTACTGCTAATTTTGCTCATCACAAAAGTTTGACTGCAAAAATAAATAAGACGCCGGCAGATGAAGGGACATTCCCCAACAAGGGGCCCCATCCCATTCCATTCCCGTAGAAACTGCATCACAGGCGTCCTTGGGCCAAGGTGGCGACGAGCAGCCAAAACATAACACCGGCGCGCACGAACGCAGGCAGAGATGCTTAACAAGCCTTGGTCGGGTATTGACCTAATTCGGTAATGCACGCAGGCGCCGCGCCTCCAGCTACAACCGTGAAAAACGGGGACACTGCCAGGTTTATTGTTGCTTTCATGTTGTCTGCCTTTAGTGGGCTCTGCCTCAAGCGGTTAGGGGGTACCACGGAAGGCGCCACTGGGATGACCTCGAAGCTGGGCAGCTGTTCCCCTGGTCGCCTTGTCGACAACACTTACTCACTTGCAGGGATGGGCAAAATACATGCAAATATGCATCCAAATACAAATACAAAATACTTCGTCAAAATTGTATTTAATTACAAATCTAATCACGTTTCCAAAAAAGCATTTAAATACAAAATACAAATACAACCAAATGTATTTGGTCTCCTCCAAATACTTCTCCAATACATTCCTCAAAATTTGCGTCAGCGACTTCAGGGCACCTACAACGGGTTTCTGGGCATCTCATTTTAATTTTGCATCGCACACACATTATTTAGTGTGCGAGGCTCTAGTAACGTAATAGAAATACAGTCACGAAAAAATGTAATGAGCTTAGACGTAATAGGTGAAAAAAGTAGAGCTTCAAACAGCTTTTTTGTCGATTAAATTTTGGCATTAGAACAAACGAAGAGCCGAGACGACCAAGACGCGCAGCGCTAGCTAGAGAATTTTTTATTGTTGCAACTCGCGCCAGTTACGAAAATCTGGACCACCCGCACACTATGGATGAAAATACTTCTGGAAAGCATCACAAGTTGTCACAGGCACTGATTTAGCCAGTCTGCCTGTGAGCGTGGATTTCGTCACTATTCTTGCCCTGGACTAGCACTGCAATCACAGTCACCATACGCTTGTGCTCGATTGAGAGACACTGCATTTGGTGCAGAACGTAGTTTTCTTCCTGCTCTGGACAGTGACAATAAATTTGAGGGATGTATTTTCGCCCACAAAATTGTATTTAATTACAATTGTATTTGAAATACACACGTTTTAGTATTTAAATTCACAGGTAAATACATTACCCAATTTGTAATTAAATACGAATGCAAAATACACAAAGTACTTGAAATACGTATTTCAAATACTTGTGTTTGAAGTACTGCCCATTCCTGCTCACTCGCAAATCCCGACTCCCCTCATGCACAAACGTAGACACGGGCAATCCGTTCATGGGAGCAGGTTCGCGCTTCAAGCTGCAACTGTACGAGCGACGATGCTTGTCCACGTAGTTCAACTACGCGTCTTTCCGACCTCCCAAGCTAAGGAGACCGCCTTTTTGTTGAAAACGATTTACTTGTCAGGCGTGTCGGGCGCGTCAGGATACCGCAGTCGCCGGTGAGGATTGCGAGTCATCCTTGGGAGTTCCTTTTCTTGGACCCGGCGTCAGCGGCGAAGTATACGTCGTTTCATCTTCTGTCAAACCAAAACATTTTTTTTTTCAATAGCGTAGCAGTAGGACGATAACGAGACGCGCAGTCGTCCGGATGATCTCATCGTCGTGGCGCGAGACTTAACCCTTGACGGTCAGGTGCACTCGCTCAGCGTACTCTCTGAACGTCGCGGGAATAAGAAGGGCCAGTTGTAACAATCTCAACTTGCCAAAGAAAATAGAAAAAAAGTGGGAGATTTTCTTATAAAAGACCCTCTAGCCGAGGCAAACCTCACATGTTTCGTCATGGACACCTAAGATACCGACACTCTTTTACCCGACCCTGCACAGCCTGTTTTTCAAAGTCAACGCTGCCGTTCCATCCAGCGCGTCGCAGGAACGCCTTTTTAGCTTGTCTGGGGACGTCTTTAGGTGGAAAAAGGGAAAACTCTCCTATCAAGAAATTTGAAAGTCAATTGCTTCTGCGAGCGAGTAAACTATTTTGGTGAAAAAGCAAGCCATAAAATGACTGCATTTATTTTAGGCTCGCTGGGTTTTTCACGGATAAAAATTGGTGTACGTTTTGCTACCGCAAAAATATAAAAAAGTAACTTCGAAAGCAACTTCAATGTAATTCGCTACATTTTAAAGTAGTTAGTAGTTTGCTCAATTACTATTACAAATGCGTAATTTCTACTCTACTCCAATTACTTTTGGCGTCGATACTCAGTAACTTAACTTAACTACCTTTTTTAAGCAATTTGTACATGTCTGGTCCTGGGCCAACACCGTCAAGGTCGCGACACTGGCTTCCTCATGGCGTGGCGGGTAACGCGCCACCAACCGCCTGAAATGATGGGCGCGGAGGACCAGGTCCTGGTGGTAGTGGCGATCTTGCAAGAGCGATACGGAACACTCACAGAGAAAGAAAAAATAAGGCGAATTAACGGGTCTGGTTGCAATATGCCAAACAAGTTCAGAGGCACTCGCGAACGAAATTGCCCCTTTGCGAAAACAAAGGGCAGACCTGCGGGAAGGAGATGGACCCTCTCTCTCCCCCCCCCTCCCCCCCCCCCCCCCTTTTCCGCGAAGAGAAGCGCAGCCAGCAAAAAGGGATATGAACAATTCAGTGTTTGGTCACAGCGGGAGCAGGTTGTACCGCCTGGGTGGTGTTCCACGGTCCGTCGGCTGGGTGGGGGCTGGCTGGTCCCGAGACTCCGAAACAGCTGTTGGCTCGAAGGAACGCTTCAGCTCAGACAGATGAATTGGTCCGCATTGCTGTGTGCCATGCAATCGTGCTAAGCGGTAGGTTAGCGAAGAAACTTTTTCACTTATGCGAAAGCGTCCATCCCAGCGGTTGGTGAGGGATGCTGCGAAGCCTTTCGACGAGTCGCTGAGGGGGTGTGTCCGGCGAAGTACCAGGTCTCCAACCTGAAATTGAACGTCGCGGCGGCCCTTGCGGTACTGGGCGGCTTGTTAAAGACGAGCGACGTCGAGGTTCTCTCGTGCTTCGTGAACGGCCGACGAGAGTCGGTGATGGACGTATTGAGCGAACTGCGTATACGGGCGTCCATTCTGCGCGAAACCTGTGTATGGAAATGAGTTTTCCATTGGGAAGGTCAGCTCCTTACCAAAGTTGAGGAGCGCAGGTGTGAAACCGGTTGATTGTTGTGCGCGTTGCGAATGCCATCTCGTCGCGTTTGGGAACCCAGCCTTTTTGAGGGAGTGTGTGGGAGATCAACATCATTTTGAGGTTGTGGTTGACCCTGTCCGTAATGTTGGCCGGCGGGTGATACGGCGACGTTAGCTTGTGCCGCAGTCCAAGCGCTGCGCAGATTTGACGAAGATCTTGCTCCGAAAGTACGAAGCACCGTCCGTGAGGAGCTCTGCCGGGAAGCCGAATCTGGTGAAGGCGGACAGGAAATCTTCCCAGATCCGCTGCGAAAGAAGCTTCCGCAAGGGAAACAGTTCCACCCACTTGGTGAAGTGGTCGGCCACAACCAGTAGATACTGACTTCCGCGAGGACTACGTGGAAACGGTCCCTTGGTATCACATGCAACAATCTGCCAAGGCGACTGGCTTACGGACCCAGGTGGCGGGTTCGAATCCCGACCGAGGTGCCCGCAATATGACGGAGGCTTATTGCGGAGAAGGCGCCGTGTAACCGAGCTTTCGGTTGCACGTCAAAAGATCCCCAGGTGGTCGAAAATAATCTTCAGTCCTCCGCTGGGGCGTGCCAGATGCCCGTCGTAGGTTTGGCACGTAAAACCCCCAAATTTGACTTGACTGCCTTACGGCTGGCTGAAATAACCCTGGTGGATGGCCTCGGCGCGGTTTCCCCTTCTGTCACACTGGGCAACTGCGAATATATTTCAGTGCATCCTGCCTGATTCCTGGCCAAGTCGCAACAGGACATAACTTATCGTAAGTCTTACTGCCGCTGCAGTGACCCACTACTGATGAATAATAGAAATGCACGATGAACGACTTGCGCAGCTTCCGAGGTATCACGATCCGGAAAGGCGATCCATCGGTGTCGTCGTCTGCCTGGGGGATGTAGCGGAGAAGAACTCCGTCCTCGTTCAGCAGGTATGAGTCGTACTCGCCGTCGCGTCCGGTGCTGCCTTCTCTCTGTACTGCAAGCCCTTCGCACGCGCGTCGGCAAAGTACGTCTTCGTGCTGGGCCTTGTGGAGGTCTACTCGGCTCAGAAACGTCCCCCACCACGACTCCGAAGTGTTGGCCATGATGTCAGTTAATCCCACGAACCTTGGTTCTGTCTCAGTGGGAGGGTCCAGAATAGGAGCCCGTGGCAATGTGTCTGCCACGACTTTAGTCGCTCTTTTCCTCTACGCGATGGAGTAGTCGTACGCTTGTAGTGTCAAAGCCCATCGTGCAAGACGTCCGGTTGGGTTTTGCAGGTTCTTTAGCCAGGAGAGCGCTTGGTGATCAGTCTGGATCTGAAAGGGAGCGCCATCGAGATACAAGTTAAACTTCTTGTGGGCGAAGATGATGGCGAGACAATTCTTTCCCGTCACAGGATAGTTCCGCTCGGCCGCTGTCAGCGTGCGGATGGCGAAGGCGACTGTGCGAAGGACGCTGTCGTGTTCCTGAAGTAGGACTGCGGCGAGGCCGACGTTGCTGGCATCTGTTTGAACAACAAATGGGCGATTGAGATCCGGCAACTGCAAAGAGGCGACGTCCGTGATTACTAGATAACAGAAAGTATAAAACAGAGAGAGGACGGAACATTGCTTTCGAGGGGCGAAGAAAGGCGTCGCGCTCCTCCTCCCCCCATCGCCATTTCTCGCCCTTGCGCAAGAGCAAAGTCAGGGGGTGAGTGATCTCTGCGCAGGAAGGGATGAATTGGCGATAAAATTTAATCAAGTCAAGAAACCGCTGCAAATTTTTGACGTTGAGAAGCTGAGCAGTTAATTCTCAAGACATAGAATACCACTGGAACATTGCTCGGATAATGGCCCACAGTTGTCCTCACACGAGTTTCAGCAGTTCGCTCACAGGTACGAATTCGTACACACAACAGAAAGCCCTCGCTCTCTTTGACCAAATGGGCTCGTCAAAAAAGGAGTCCGGAAAGTTAAAAAAAGCTCGAAAAAAAACGATTGACGCCAACGAAGATTTTTGGCTTGGACTGTTGAATTACAGATCAACCCCCCTAGACGATGGCCGGAACCCGAGCCAGCTGCTCATGGGACAGAGATTGTGTCTCCGATTCCCGACTTTGCGCCACGGGCCCCATCACCAGGACAGAAGCGCTCTCAGCGTCGAAATCGGGAATCTACACAGGTTCCTCTTGCTAAGGGTCAAATTGTGCGAATCCGGGACGATCGGGGGTGGAACAGAAAGGCTCAGGGACAACGAGGTGTAGCTCCACGTTCATATATAGTAAGCATGGAAGATGGACAAGAAGAAAGAAGGAACAGGGTTCACCTCAAACCTACCTACGAAGACTTTGTGCTAGATGCAGACCACCCCGAGGCCCGTCCCACAGAACGTGCTTACTCTTCCTGCCCCTCGGCAGAAAGTGGTGAAACTTATCTTCAAGCGCCTGCTCAGAGCAACTTCGTGGCAGACACGCCAGTGGGGACACGGCAGCTTTCCACAGATCATGAAACTGGCGCGAAACGAACACGTGCGCGACAACCGCCCGCAAGGTTGTGGTATGGCGGTCCGTTTTCAGCAGCACCCGTAACTTCACTGCTCTAGCCATCCCTCACAAGAAAGGAAAATGTAACGGTGCTGCTACTCTGGCAACCTGCTGCACCGCGGGCAGCGTCACGGCTGGCCTATTTAAAATGACGAACCATTAAATGTCCTCCTTTTTTCTTCAATCGCTACCTCAAGGCTCGTATGTTTATTCGATACAGAAGGGCTAATGCCAGTTTCAGATGACGTTGTTTTTTGATATGAGATTAGAGATCCGTATTGAAGTGTAGAAATGTATTCATCCTTACCTTTTTGTGTTTTGACTAAATTTTGAATACGCTCCATATGTGTACGCAATCCTTGTTCCCACGTTTGTGTATGTGCTCCTTTTTGTGTGCGACCCGTTTCCTTTGCGTACATAAATCTTGAAAATATTAACTGTTAAATTTGTTATTCTAAAAAGAATAACAAATTTATTAAATTAGGGACACTTTCTGTGGGAACAAACTGCCAGTCACGGCTGATGTCATGAATTGGAAAAAGGGATCAAATCAGAAAGATATACCTGAACTTTACTAAATTAGTTTTATTCCGTTAAAAAAAAAGTATATGGTTTTAATTATGAATTTTCTGGGCATCATTTAAGTCCCTAAATTTTAGGACGACGTGAAGTACGTATTAAGTGCAGGGGTTCGCTTAATTTACCCCTTGTGTAGTAGGCGCGAGGTAGACGCTGTGAAAAAGCGGATTTTAGTCTTCTTAGCGTTTTCGCCGGCTTTGAACCTGCTGCTCGAGCGGTACATTTATTTTAGCGCACCCCCGTACTTTTGCACGTGCTTCTAGTTGATGGAACATGAGTAATTAGTTTTTTTATTGAACTCAGCAAACTCATAATTAGAACCGCAGGTTTATTTCTACTTGTTCCGATTTGATTAAGATAGAACTTAATCTATATAATTTGCTAATTATTTTATGTCCCTGACGTCCGCCGTCTCTGGCATTTAGTTCACTACAAAAAAAGATACTTTCTCAAGCACCCTATTTTAGGAATGTCTAAAAAAACTTTGCAGACGCACCCTGGGGTTTCATGTTTCCAAATTAATTAAAAAAAAACGAAAAACATCGGCCATTAAATGTTTTATTAAGTTCATTACAACATCTGAATTTAGATCCCCCATCGAAAAAAAAAATACTTTACAGTTAAGTTTCGATATCGTAGAGGGTAAATGGTCTTGACAAACAATGCGCCCCCAGTTTTTTTTTTCTCATATTTCGGATCATTGGCGCAAGGAATCTTACCGCTTATCTCCTGAAAGGTTCATAAGGTGAACAGGTCGTTCGGGACACGGCAAAAGCCGCAGTTCCGGTTTCCAGTTTGTGCCTTTCTATTTGTGCCTCTTAGAGTAAAGAAGGGCTGTGTTGTTTGTAAGAGTGAATGCCGTGAATTATAGAGATTCCATAGAAAATGAAAAGGCAGCGGGCAGTTGAAGCCTTTATATTTTACCCCTTACCATTGCACGCAACGCTGCCGCGGGGTATGCACATGGATATGGTGGGATGAATGCCAGCCTCTACCGACTACGTCTGGCTGTGTATTGATTTTGAGGTTTCGGTGTTTGTGGAGCCCCGACTTGTTTTCAACCTTTGTCGTTTCAAAATTTAGTATTGTCAATGGCAATGGCACCAATGACAAATCCAGCCGTAGAAGTATTAATTGTGGCAAGCTCTTTCTTTTCAATCTACCCATATTTGCACCAGATTATTTTATATAACATATAAAGAAACTGCATAAGATCCGAATTTCAGAAAATCGAGATAAAAAAATATTGTTATAAATACTCAACTTCTTGCAAACGATAAATATCGACAAAAATATTCCAACTTCTAAAAAAAACAGCTCAGGAAACACAGAACCCTAACTATACAGCCAGAAATGACGACCGACACAGTGCATTCTTAAGGAGTGTCAATTTACTGCTACGTCTTTTATAATATAGATTAGTGGACTACCAGCTTAAATAAATTGGCACGATCGAGAGGTGCCAATATGGTTTGTTAAATACGTCCTCATGGTGTACCAATCGCCAGCTGTAAGAAGTGATAACTCAATGAAGCTGTGTGCCTAGCCATCGAATCTGTGTTTTCTTTAAACAACTTTAGTTGCAAACTTTGAGCTCTTTTTTAAAGGAGCATTGCGACAATTTTGAGACTTCGGTCAAACTGAGGACCTTGCTCTTTTTAGACAATTTAGAAACACATTGAACAATGCTCTGCGTCAGGCAAAACAAACCTACCCTAATACTTTATTCAGCGAGTCATGCATGGATAGAACAGATGTGGAATGGAAACAGCTAAATGAAGTATTAAAACGGTGTCCCTCTAAACCAGATATACACGAATAACAACGAGATGGGGTAACATTGCAAGAAAAAGTTCTCGCTGAAGCATTCAATAATTATTTGACTAACCTTGTTAGTAGCATACATATACCTTCATCAATGGCGTATATGAAGCCTAGAAACGAACGCAGCGCAGTTTTCTTTCCAACTGATCAAAATAAGATAACCTTAATTATGTCATCTCTTAAAAATAGCAACTCCTGCGATATAGACGATTTGCAGATAAAACCAATTAAGCACGTTTTAGACGTTCTATTACCTGTATTCATACACATTATGAACTTCTCGTTGTCTATTGATATTTTTCCTAAAAAGATGAAAACTGCAAAAGTCATTGTTTTGTTTAAACGAGCGAACAAATACGAATTTTTGAATTATAGGCCAATATCAATATTACCGGTGTTTTCGAAATGTCTTGAAAAGATTATTCACAATACAGTAAAAAGTTTCTGCACTAAATTTTCAGTAATTTCTGACTCACAGTACGGCTTTCGCAGAGGCCGATCAACGGTGGTTCGCCTTGCTAGAGCAGAAGGAGTTAATTTTGTAGTCATTTGAAGAAAAACAGTTAACATTTGGCGTCTTCATTGATTTTTCGAAGGCGTTCGACCGTATTGAGCATACTACCTTACTAAAAAAGCTCGAAAGCTAAGGAATTCGCGATGTACCTTTAAATCTTTACAATCGTACTTTAAATTTCTTCAGAACTGTCGTAATAAATGGACATAGTTCTTCTGTCCAACCCATTAGAGCTGGAGTACCGCAAGGTAGCATTTTAGGTCCGTTGTTATTTAATCTTTAGATAAACGATATTGTTATTATCAGCAAAGCCCGATCCTTCATCATTATGCCGATGATACCAGTCTATTTGTTTTTAGGTATAGTGATAGAAGACCTTGTTAAAGAAACGAATGCCTCACTGGAGAAGCTGTATGATTGGAGTGAACTTAACTGACTAATAATCAACACGAGAAAAAGCGAGGCTGTCCTTTTTAAACCTATGAGCCAGACAGGTTTCTTTCTCTTTTAATATTGTCTTGGGCCCCTCTGCCATCGAAATTGTGCCGGACGTCAAAATGCTCGGAATCTATTTTAATGAACAGATGTCTTGGGATTATCACGCTAATAACATTGTTAAAAAACTATCAAGGGTGCTTGGGAAATTATGTCAATTCAGAAATTTATTGCCTCGTCACATATAAAATGCTTATATACGGGGCCCTTTTTTACCCCATCTGAACTACTGTAATTTAGTGTGGTGTACCACATCTCCGTCAAATGCTAACAAATTACACCTTCTTGAAAAAAAGGCTGTTCGCACAGAACTCAATGTTGCTTTAGATACATATACACCTCCATTATTTAAAGAGCTACGTCTAATAACTGTCCCTCACCTATATGAGTATACTCTACTAACACGATTTAGATCAGCCCTCCGTTCTAACGAGCTTTTCCTTGGACATATTTCAAACCTAACACCAAACATCTGTTTATATGACGTTTGTGAGGGGAGCATTGGAAAATACCAACAAATCCTACAAATCACGGTTTCCAAATGCTAAGGTCTAATTTTCCATTTGTTTTAAAAATGTTTTACAGCCACATTTGAAATTAAATTCAAGGCAGATTACCGTTTGGATTCCATGCGTTTATGAGTACCAGGAGCAATAAAAGAAAATACGCGTCAAATATAGGTTAAAAGACAACAAATCAGCGGTTACAAAAATGGCTATTATTGATTGACCTAAGCCAAATTTGTTCCGACGCCAAGGTTGTAAAAGAGATGTTTTTTTTTTCGACGCCAAGGTTATAACCGATATCCCGTGGCCTGTCATAACAAGACGCGGCAAAACACAGCTCAATGGATCAATAATTGAAGCGCGCAGACCTACCCTTCAACAATTCCTACCGCTCGTAAGAGTCCCGTCATTGTTATCTGAGAGGCCTGTCCCTTCCATTGCTCTCCGTGAAAGTACTGCGCCATCAAAGTGGTTTTAGCGGAAATGTAGGAAATATCATGTGACCTTCAGGCTTTCGTGTCCATACGATGAAAACATATTACAGCCATATCCCGCATACAAGCGTACCTGCGCTGAAGCTGGCAGGATTGTATGAGGGTTTTTTTGAAGTCAAATAGACTTATCTTTTATATTTACGTGGCGAAAACCGACAAATCAACTTTTATCGGTTGGCCCAAAAGAGCCTTATAGATTAAAAAGACGTTCCCCCGTCCCTTTTTACTGTGCCTGTGAGTTCTACCTACATGCTTTACGGGCTGGAGTACAGAGAGATATGACGTTGTCCCGTCGTCCAAGGACCCCCGAAATACTTTACTAGGGGAGAACAGATTTATTTAGTGATGACTCCCCCCCGCCCCCCGGAGCCGCAAGAGGACGTGACCGGGGGGCTTCTCGGAATGTGCTACGATTGACCGGAAGGGGGGGGAGGGGTTGGAAGGGAGGTCTGTCGATGTTACCGTCCTACGTATTTCCGCGGGTTTTCGGTGTCAACTTTTTCGATGTCACGCGACACCGAGCGTAAAAGACTGCGTTCTTTGACGGCCCGATCGTTTTTTCTTGAGGTCGTGAAAGCAGCGAGGATGGAAGGGAGGGACTTGTCTGTCATAAATATTGTTTTCACTGAAAAAAGAACATTTATGCATTGGAGAGAATAACAACAAACGAAAGAAGAAGGCTTTGAATCAGCGTCCTGAGTAGTTTTTTTTGTGTGTTCACTCAGTAAGCTTTTTCTGCTTATCGGTCGGCTGTAGATGTTCCGTATTTGTTCAAAGAGCAATAAATGTATATTTTCAAGTAAAAAGTGTCAAAATAACATTTACAAGCAGAATAAGAGAGAGCTATTACTGACATTCCAGAAATACTGCTTGCTTGAAAAATGAAACTGAAGTCAATCTTCTGGTAATGTTCTTTTTGTCAGCTGTATCCATTCAGGTACTGCATAATGATTTACTTTTTTTTTGTAATCTGGAAAAAGCAAAATAAATGGCAGGCGCAGTTCTTCCTTTTGGGGGGGGGGGGGGGGGGGGCGGGGGGGCATAAGCCATCAACGCATCGCAAAATTCCGTGCCACCGGGGGTTGGAACAAATGGTCACGGAACCAATGGCCCCAAGTCCAAGGTAGGAGAAAATGGTCCCGCTAGAAGATTGTTCTGAAACTAAGATATGCCATATAATATACTTCATCCGTTATGCAATCAGTGATTTTCAGGTGGATTAATAGATATGTCTATATCTTGAGGCCAGCTTACCTCGTAGAATGTAGTCGGGTATTGAACCTAATTTTCTTTAATATCGTTACGACGAATATAGATATATACAATGATTGAATTTACATTAGGTGAAGACTCAAAATGGCGGTTATAGAATATTTTCAAAATGAATACCGTCCAAGAGTTACCTCCTAACTGTTAATTTAATGACATTATGTGATAATATAGGAGGTATTGTTATTTGCCTATAAGGAATATTACAATATTTACCATATCAGTATTTTCTTTTTAAACGAAAAATGAATACTCCTACTCACACTGTATAAGCAATGAAACTCGAATTACTCCCATCTCGTCACGACGCGGGGTGGTAGCACACATAGCGAGCGGAGCTCGTTGCCTCTATAAGTGCATTCGGATTCTATAGCGCAAATCATTTCTGAGCTTCACAAGAAATTATAATAACCGGTTGAGTTCGTGGAACCCGCAGCCTCGAAATTCGGTGAGGGTGATCGGATATTATCGGATTTATTCAAAAATGCAGAAGCCAGATTGGCGATATTTATCGTGGACCATTTTTTCATAACTTCTACTTGGGACCATTTGTACCCGGGCCATATGTTCCGAGACCATTTATTCCGGAACTACATGTTCCGGTATCATTTGTTCCTTTTCCCCGGGCCATCCCAATATTCCTGAAATGCCCAGCCCACAAATACAGTATTTTACACAATGTCTTATCAACTGCCCCTACGTTAATCGAGCTACCATTCACATAACAGCGACAAAAATGTGTTCAACTGAGCAATTGGTAGACGTTATATATGTTGGGAAAACACGCAGAAAGCGCGGACTACGAAAAGGATTAGACTGGACGGAACAATGCTGTCGAATTTGTTTTTTGTTTTTTGTTTTTTTTTTAGCCCCACCCCTGCCCGTTTTGCTCTGGAAGGGCATCGTACCGGCGTGCGGTCGTGTATCACTACTGCATGCTGCACGTTAAAGACCCCAGGCTAGCGGTTGTACTGCGCTGGCTAAATTGCTCATCTACAGCGTGAGACTCTTCGCAACTTTAATGGCTGACCAACTACACGCTGTATAAATATCCCCACAACCCAATTTTTTTTTAATTTGTTTTCTTCCTAGTCCGCGTTTTCACGGCTGCTTTTTCCATCACCTTACACTGTAAACAAAAACTTACCCGGATGGAGATTTGAAGGCCCAGATGCCGATTCAACTCCCAAGCCTAAAGCATTCACTCCTGCCCATGGGAATAAATAAACCAGAAACCCCCACTTTACTCCGGCCGTCAAGGGACATCACCCGATTTTACTCCAGTTCAAAACTGGAGTTCTTTTGTTGTCGACACTCCGCCAGACGAAAGTGAGAGCTGAAAAATACGCCCCTCCATCCACCCCTCTGCATCAACGCAGCCGGCGTTTCCTCCGTCCCGCCCAGTCCCGCCTCCGGCACCAGCGGGTTTTCCGCCATGGGAGAGGCAAACATTAAGGATCCAAAGCGCTTTCGGACTCGTTTTTTATCTGAAATCCCGACGCCGGCGAACACCAGCGAAGACCAATCACAAAATGCGAACTTTTCGCTCAATCTGGCGACTTCCCAAATGTTGAGGGTACCTTGCGTAAGCAGACGACAGACAATCCAGCTTTTTTCAAACCTTTCGGGCAGACGCGAGCGTCTACTAGAGTCAAATTAACGGCCGCTTTATACTTTAGGTGCGACAAGTAGAGTTGCGGCCAGGCAAGGTAAAATGAGTCAAAATAAAAGAAAACATGCTCGATGAAACGGTGCAGTATATTTATATACATGCGCCGGCGTCGCAGTTCTGTGCCTTCTGCTATAGTCGTGCAATAAGGAGAGAAAAAAAAAACCTTCTGCTGTAGACGAAGGGTAAGACAGCCGGAACTTGTCGTCGGGGTGTGATAGTTCTGGTTCAAGTCGCGTAAGAATTTTTTTTTTAATTTTTATCTTGCGGAGGTGTCTGTTACTTGTACGGTTTTCATTGTTGTCCCCACTGATCTCTATTGTATAGGCTGGATCGCAGATCGGGAGCCCGTCGCTGTCGCCACCGGTGGCCATTGATTGACACCATGCAATACACGCACGTCTATGAGAGACACGCACATAAGTAAGAATATTGAAGCACCTACGCTATGCTCGGGGGCGAGTATTTTATGGTGTGCTGCGATCCTTATGTCGGGTGTTGGGAGATTGAATATGTATTTGTCAAACAAAAGTGCACGTCAGAAACGTTTAAGAGGACCCAAAAAGGTGGGCAACGATCGCCGGCCACTTGCTGCTTGAACGCGCGACCATTTCTCGGCGAAGGTGCGGTGTGCGGAGGTCAGTACACGTAACCTCTCTTGCTTAGGCGAAGCAAGAGAGGTCACGTGTTTACCAGTTTACCGCTTCCGTCGCATTCTCATATTTACACAAATCTAAATTGTTACTCTGAACCAAGAAACTTGTTTTTTTCTCAAGTTACAGCAGTTCGGGTGCAAAGTAAAAAGAGTTGATGTATATTTGTGGTGTCGCGAGAAGAAGGTTATTAGGCTTTTCCGTTGCGGCGGAAAAACGCTGTTCTAAAACACTCTAGCACTGCGTGCGCAAATGGAAGCGCTAAATTTAGCGCTTGCATGGGCTAAAATTGCGTGCATTATTCTAAAACACTCCACTATTTTGCTTAAAATGTGTATTGCACATGTTTTGCTTCTCTTGCAGCAACTTGTTAGTCTTGGTGCGGTCAACTGTGTCGGGGTGTTGTCAGGGTTTTCCTCACCTGCCGTTACAGCCTGAGGCTGCCCGGAGATGGTAAACGAGCGTGCATTCATTCAGTACTAGGGCATGGGAATTATTCGAATTCATGTTTCCTGCTTTCGGACCATCTTCGAAAAAGTCGATGGTTATTATTCATAGCCTTCGAGAATGTTGCTCGTCACAGCGTGGGTGTTGATTTCAGATGTAAAACGTTCCTCAATTAGGATGTGCTGTTCTTTTTTCGTGTGGATCCTGTTCTTGCAAAAATCCCGCCTAATAATCTGACATCGGGGTGAACACGGATTCATATATCCTGTTATATTCCAATCCCATCATTAGATCGTCACGAATGCAAGCATGATCCGTTGAAGAGTCAAGACTTCATTTATGTACAGTCGGGGACAAAATGTTCTGGACCACGGGAGCTGTAGCCGATATGCATTGCTACGCCCACTAATGGCGCGGCACCTGTCGTGACCGGCGCTCGGTGCGTGCTTGTCCTTCAATACCCGCAGAGATGCCGATTGTTTCGTTTTTCGGCAGCTGCGGCGCGATTCTCCATAGTGAGCCGCATATTGCCCCTTCGAAAGCATCCGCGCCCAGCTGCGTGCGGAATCCAAGCTAACAAGCTACGCCGGCTGGCCTGGCTGGGCGCAGGTGTAGGGAGACAGAAATATTCGCCGGTCTCGGAAGCGGAGGCGCACGTTGCTTTTTGTGGTTCATCTTTTTACCCGATAACGAACGATATGATGGCCGATTATGGCACAACACCTTTGACCCTTGGGACAATGTTAACATGAGGTGCTCTCGATAATAAAATACTGATACACATTAATGCCATGTCGCGCCCCAAAAATATTGCTGAATATTGTAGAATACCAGGAGCCGAGTTATTGAAGCTTTCAGATCTGAAATAATCGTGCACATTGACCTTTTTGAAAGTGCAAGTGTTGGGTATTATGCCTAATAAACACAAATTGGTTTGCCGGTTGTTAAAAGGCAATCCTGAGCACAAAAGACTGGTAGCGCGACTGACGCTGTAAGGGTCTCAATAATGCCTCATTCACATTGTTGGTTGAACCGTATTTGACAGGCAGTTCATGTGGACTTGATGACGAAAACGAGCAAACCCGCTTTGCGCTTGCGAATCGAACGCAAGTGTAAAATTAACATAAAAGATAAGTTGGAGGCTCCATGTATGATTTGAGTTGGCGGCATCCCTCTTCGAGTATGCCGACAGGCATGGAACAAATAATTGCAGTGAACGGTAATTTTACCATTCGTTTGGAGAAGTCAGCTAGCAGGAGCAAATGCTTATCTATTTTTAATCTGAATAAAGAAATCAATCTTAAGGTCGAAGTCGGGCGAAGAATGTTACCGCCCTGTAAGCTTGCAAGATCGGCTAATCCTCCTGTCCCGCTGATTGGCAGGCGCGGCCTACGAGGCCAGCGCTCCTTAGCGCAAATTTTTGGCAGAGATAGGCATGGATACTTCCGAAGTGGTGCCACATGGCAAGTTATTGAGAATCGCAGCGCGGCTGCCGGAAACTAAAGAATCGTACGCTGACGACTGTGTCATTTATAAAGAAATTATTAACGATTCTGACATTTCTGTTCTTCAAACTGATATAAACAACGTCACACAATGGAGCTCAGAATGGCATATGGAACTCAACACATCTAAATGTAGATCTATGAGAGTGTCCAGGCATAATAACACTTGTCCATCCTACAACATCGTTAACTCCCCCCTACTTTCTGTTACTTCCCATAAATATATTGGTGTGCACCAAACCAAAGACCTTTCCTGGAATTTATATGTCGAATATGTCACTAATAGCGCTAATCGCTTACTAGGTTACATCAAAAAATACCTTTCGCTTACTCCTCATCATCATCATCATTTATTTTCCTTGAGGGCCCGTGGGGCATTATACAAGGGGGTGGCAATAGAACAAAAACAAATAGAACAGTAAACACAATTATAACACTTTAAGCTAGCTAGGTAGGTAGATAAAAAGAGGGTAATGGCTTCAACAAATTTAGTAGTATCATTAATACAAACGAATTATGAGGTAGTGAATTCCAATCCTCGATGGCCAATGGTAGTGTGGAAGTCTGGTGAGAAACAGTTGATGGTCGAATTGGACGTAATTTACATAGGTGATCTAGACGCGGGAAAATACGATGGGGAGGTGATAGCAGTGATTCTTTAAGGTGGCTATTGTGATAGAAAATTCGATGGAGGAGAGAAAGGCGTGATACTCGGCGGCGAAGGGAAAGTGAATGAAGGTTAGCTGATTGGCGTAATCCTGATATGCTGGTATATGGTGAGTAGTTGTTATAAATAAAACGAAGGGCTCTGTTTTGGACGGATTCTAGATTATTTGCAAGGTAGGACTGCCATGGGGACCATATCGATGAGGCGTATTCTAATTTCGATCTTATAAGAGTAGTATACGCGAGTCGTTTTACGGAGGGTGTAGCAAGTTTAAGGTTACGGCGCAAGTATCCGAGAGAACGGTTAGTATCAGAAATAACAGACGTTATGTGAGTAGTCCATGATAGGTCAGAGGTGAGATGAACACCCAGGTTCTTATAAGATGAGCATGCTATTACTTGAGTGTTAGAGAGGTATTACGAAAATGGTGTGGCACGCGAACTGCGGGAAATTGATAGGGATCTACATTTATTGAAGTTTAATGTCATCTGCCATTTTTCGCACCAATGGATTACAGACTCTAGGTCTTCCTGGAGAGCATGATGATCATGGTTTGAAAGAATGGGTCGGTAAATGACACAATCGTCGGCGAACAGCCGCACAGAAGAAGCGATATTAAGGTGGAGATCATTAATATAGATTAGGAACAGAAGGGGGCCCAGTACGGTTTCCTGGGGGACACCTTACGTTACGGTAGAGGTGGGAGATTTTACGTTGTTAACGGAGGAATATTGCTTACGGTTAATTAGGAATTCAGAAATCCACTTAACAGCAGAGGGATGAATATTAATATCGTTAAGCTTTGTTAAAAGACGTTGGTAGGCTACTTTATCAAATGCTTTGGAGAAGTCAATGAAAATGGCGTCGGTCTGAATATTCGAATCAAAGCTTGAGTAAATATCAGTAAGGAAGGCGGTTAGCTGGGTTTCACAAGAGTAAGATTTAAGAAATCCGTGCTGATGTTTAAAAAGAAGGTTATGAGAGTCAAGAAAGTTTATTATATTTGAGTAAAGTATATGCTCCATGAGCTTAGATGGAACACTGGTGAGAGAGATGGGACGGTAATTACTTATTAGTTGGCGATCACCAGTTTTGTGAACAGGTATTACGTTAGCTATTTTCCAGTCACGTGGAATTATGGAAAGCGTGAGCGATTGTGAGAAAATGTCACAGAGAAAAACAGAGGAAATATGTTTAGTGTTTATTAATACCTTCGAATTAATTTGGTCATATCCAGAGCTCGAGGAAACCTTTAGGTTTTTTATTGCTTTCATTACACCTGCGTGGTCAATTATGATAGGATTCATCTGGGGGTGAGTTAATGGGCATGAGTCGGGAACGTTTAGCAAGTCTTCTTTAGTAAAGATTGATGTGAAGAAATTGTTAAGGTAAAGAGCGCTATCTTCGTCTGAAAGTGGGATGCCGTTGTCGTTAATGAACTGCAATGGAAGAGACAGAGCTGGGTTGACCACTTTCCAGAACTTTTTGGGTTTATTTGTTAAAATGTTGGGGAGGTCGTGAGTATAAAACTTAATTTTAGCATCGGCAATGGCGGTTTTGTATGTTCTAGCACACGCA
Source organism: Ixodes scapularis (assembly GCF_016920785.2). Taxonomy (NCBI): domain Eukaryota; kingdom Metazoa; phylum Arthropoda; class Arachnida; order Ixodida; family Ixodidae; genus Ixodes; species Ixodes scapularis. The sequence goes on along the minus strand of NW_024609883.1, from coordinate 28,429,881 downwards.
TGATATGCATCCCACGAGGCTGCATTGTTGACAGATTTCGCTCGTTTATAAAGTCGCTTTTTCTTGTTAGCATGACTATGCACCGTTTTGTTATACCATGGGTGACAGTTATCTGATATGATGCGGGTCAATGGGATGAAGCGCTCAACCAAGTGGGATAGCTTATTTTTATAGAGCGTCCAATTTTCATTGACGGTTCTTTCCTCGAGATTAACAGAGAATGATTAGTAAAAGTCTTCGAGGCATGCGTTGATAGACACATAGTCGGCCCTCGCGTAGTTGCGAATGTATTTGCAATAATGTGATTTTCGAGGAACAGTGAGAGAGAGTGTTATGTCGATGACAAGATGGTCGCTGATTCCTGTTAAGTAGGTAACGTTGCTAAAAAGAGAAGGATCCTGACTTAAGCACAAGTCGAGTATATTGCTGCAGCAGTCGGTAATTCTAGTAGGCTGTGTGATAATATTTGTTAGGTTATAATCTAGGCAAAGATCTATAAATTCTTGAGAGGAAGTGCAAGTGGATGTGAAGGTAGACCAATTAATATTCGGGTAATTGAAATCCCCAAGAAGTACAACAGAAGCGTTAGGATATTGAGTAGCGAGTTCAGAAAGACACTTATTAAGCTCAAAGGTGAATTCCTTATTACTATCAGGTGGCCTATAACATACGCCCAGTACAACAGAGGGCGCCGTAGGGAGATAAACCCATACGACTTCTAGTGCGGTAGAAAGTGGAATGAGCCGAGACGTGATTTGATTATTAATAGCCAAAAGTACGCCTCCCCCCTTTCTAGTAATTCTGTCGCACCTGTACACACGAAAGTTTGGATAAGGAGGAAACAATTCAGCATCTGATATGTCGGGATTCAACCACGTCTCAGTAAGAACAATGAAGTCGGCGTTGCATGTTTGAATCAAGGAATTCACATCATCTCCTGTTTCATTAAAGCTTCTAATCTATAAGACTTTAGTCCGTACTAAACTAGAATGTGCAGCCTCTATCTGGGACCCCGGTATCACCCTTTCATCCGCTGTTGGGTCCAAACAAAATCGTTCCGCTCGTTTTATCCTCTCGAACTATCATTGCGCATCCAGCGTCAGATCTATGAAAGCATCCCTTTCCTTGCCTAACCTCTCTCTTCGTAGGAAAATATCCCGGCTTTGTATTTTTCCAAAGATTTTTCACTCTAATCCAACACTTCGTCAAACATCATTCTTAGAACAATCTTACATTTTGCTACGAACTAATCACCATCTAAAAGTGGGCGTCCCCCAGTGTAACACCTCATCTTTCAATGCCTCCTTTCTCCCTCAGACCTCAATAGATTGGAATCGCCTTCCTGCACCCATAGTCTCAATAACTGATGCTACTGATTTTAAAACTGCCATTACTAAGTTTTTTGATCTTCAATAACTTTTGTTTTATGTCTTGCATTATGTATCGTTATACTCATATGTTTCCGTTTAAAAAAAAAACACTCCTCTTTGTAATGCCTTCGGGCCCTGAGAGAACAATAAATGAAATGAAATTGAGAATCGCAGCGCGGCTGCCGGAAACTAAAGAATCGTCTTCCCTGCGAACATGGAAGGATGCACATCCGTTACACACTGGCCTCTACAGCAGAGGGCACAGCAAGGCATATCGGCCACCCCTCCCGTGGTCCAGAAAGTTTTGTTCCCAACTGTACATTGCATTAACCTTGCTTTAACCTGCCTACAATATGCTTTGGTTAAGGTTAACACCACTGCGATGGGTACTAAGATGGCACCTAGTTATGTTAACATATTTACGAATAAACGGAATACAAAATACCTCTCTGACTGTTTTTTCAACCACTGATCTACAAGATGACATTTTTTTATTTGGCCGCACAAAGAAAAAGAATCTGCTAAAGTTTATATATAAATACAGCACTGTACATCCAACCTTCTGCTTCACTCATGCTTATTGCCAGACCAGTATTAACTTCTTGGATACCACTGTAATATGGGAAAAAAATGAAACTTAAAACTAATCTTTATCGTGAACCGACAAATTGGCAAACATACCTTTAATACGAACGCAACCGTCCACGTCATTATAAGAATGGTATACCATATAGCCAGGACCTCCCCTTGAAACGTGTATGCTCACTACAAGAGGACTTCAAATTGAGCTTTCATCATCTAAAGAACGCACTCGAAAAACAAAAATATCCTCCGCGAGTTAATAACGACGCAATTAGAAACGTCGTCCAACTAAACCACGCTGACCACCTGGAGGACCGTCCTCCTCAGTGCAACGCGCAGCGCACGAATTTATGTCTAACCTATAGTATGCATATTCCCAACGTAAATAATAATTAATTCGAAATATAACATTTTAGAACAAAGCAATCGCCTCAAATGTGCATTTGTATCAGCTCCCGGGGTAAGTTAAAGGCGATCACGTAACATTAGACACGACCTAGGTAACTCCCGACTGAATTCTTCCCAACCAAATAACGGATGCCGACCGTGCATGAAAGCAGTATGCATCGTGTGCAAACATACGCGTGAAACAAACACGGTCAATAGCACATATTCCCAGTTCTCAATGAAAATCCGAGGGCAGCTTACATGTGACCCTCTAAATGTAATTTATCTGCTATAGTGCGAGGTGTGCAAAAAAACAGTATGTAGGACAGACTGAGACCACGTTGAGACTGCGTTTTAACAATCAGAGGTCGCTCGGAAAATAACTGCGCCGTCTGCCAATTTCAAAACATCACAGCCTCCAGAACCACAGATTCGAAAAATTGTAAGTTGCACTTTTAGAGTCTGGATTCAAATCAGATTGGAAACGCGAACAGCGCAAGTCATATCTTATATAATGATTTAACACAATAAAATATGGAATAAATAGAAGCCCGGGAACACTTGCCTCGATTAATGCGCTTATCGAATAAATAGTATGATAACGGCCATAAATAATAAACGTTTTGAACCTAAAATTTCCTGGTACTGAGTTTGGAGCTAGAACTGGACAGTGGGTTATCGTTCCCTTATTGCGTTGTTTATTTTGTTACCGTACATCCTGTATTTCCGCGCTTCGCATTACCTTTGATGTGTCACCTGTGAATTTGGCGACCTCCGTGTGCGGCTTCCCCCGACTCAAAGCTGATACCTTACTTGGTGTTCTCTGGACGCAGTGTCTTTTTAGGCGAAGTGCGTCATTCGGTTCTTCACTTATTCTCCTCCTTGCCCTCCCCCCTCCCACTTTTTTTAAAAGTCTCATTTATGTCATTTGCGACCTCCCCCGACTTAGAGTTCATCCCATCTTTTGAGCGAGATTCTGGGTGGTGTACCCTTATCTGTTCTCCCTACGCAGTTTCTTTGTATGCAAACTCAGTCCCCTTGAATAACTGTATAAATATAACCTTTTTCTTGTAACCCTACACCTGACCAAGACCTGCCTCAGGTCGACACGTCGAATATTATCCTCCTGGTTTGGTTTCCACCGTTATCCTGCATCTGTGTCTCCTATGCCTTTGGCCTCCAAGCCAACATGCCCCCCTCTCTCCATATATATCTATATATATATATCAGAAACGGATTGCCTAGGTCGTACTCATAAGTTTATTAGACGACATTCCGAGCGGGGTCTGCTCGAAACGTCATCCAATAAACATATCAGTAGACCTTAGGCGACCCCTCTCTGAGCTTCACCTTACGGCGCGCAATTATTTGCTTCATCTACCACACACCATATTATATATATATATATATATATATATGTGTGTGTGTGTGTGTGTGTGTGTGTGTGTGTGTGTGTAACACGAGTTTCGTAAATATTTATGCCAAGATTTAACCTTCCATGAACAAGGTTCCTTCAAAATTTGCCTTTTTTAATTTTTTGCTTTGTTCAAAACTCGCCTCTGTGATGTCTAAAGATCTCGATGGTAGGTAAATAAATAAAAAATACACTTCCCCACGTCTTGACATCATCTGTAGTGACAGGATAATACAAAGCTTGTTTAAGCAACCTTGAATCGCATGAAATCGTGGAAGAAACCTATCACAATGAACAATTAAATATATATTGACATGTGCGCAGTAACTGCTATATTGACATGTGCGCAGTAACTGCTATATTGACATGTGCGCAGTAACCCCATGATCCACCACTGCATCCGGAATTTGGCTGTTTTGTTGTTTTGTTGCCTTTTTTACTCTGTTTTTTTTTTGCGTCAAAGTGCATTTTTTACAGGCATGTGAAAGTTACTCAAAAAAGTAATTAAGTTAAGTTACTGTGTATTGACCTCAAAAGTAATTTGAGTGAGTAGAAATTACTCAAGATATAGTAATTGAGAAAATTACTAATTAGCGTAAAAAGTAGTGAATTACACTTACAGTTACTTTTGAAGTTACTTTTTCATATATTTTTTATGGTAAAAAGAAAGTATATAGCTGTTTATCCGTTAGTGAAATTGTGCTAGCCAAACATGTATCGGGTTGTTTTGTTTTCACAAAAATGTTTTTATTTATTTATTTATTCTTATTTTCAGTGACCCACCAACAGCTTAACGCCTCCTTAGTGGTGCACTTATCAATGAGTCAATTAGTAGTAAAATGGTAAACAGGATAAAAGCGAAACGTTAGGAAAAAACAGTAGCCTCAACACACTTTCGAAATTTACGCTCTTCATAAAAAATATCGAGACTAGCATTCCCACAAATCTGTTCTAAATGGTTATAAAGGCGCGTTCCCACTCTTGCGACCGAATAAGACCGAGAGAGACCAGACCGTTTTTTAAGCCTCTTGCGATCTCTTAGGACCAGCTCCGCTGCAGCGCATCCGGTCATAAAAAGTCTTGTCTCTCTCGGTTTTACTCGGTCGCAAGAGTGTGAAACGCGCTTAAGTCGGTTGTAGGCGTGTCATGGGTGCAACGTAGTAAAAATCTGTAGGGTAAATCGAAGTATAAAGTCTACAAGACTTACGAGGAACGTGCAAGTAGACGTGACTGGGTAGCTCTGGGGAATCAATTATACCATTTACAATCTTAGCTGGTTCTGCTTCTGCGTGCCTAATTGTTTTGTTCTTTCTTGTTTGTTTTTGGTCTGCGATGTACTGCAAATGTGTCATTTCTACATTTGACACTTAGCACCGCCCGAGCTTGATTTTTTTATTGCGTTTGACTGTCTGCAGTGTTGCGTAAAGTACATCTAAAAAGTACATGAAGTAAAGTACAAAGTAAATGAGAGGTTATGTACTTCAAGTAAAGTAGTAGGTACATCGTGTGCAATGTACTTAAAGTAACGTACTATAAATGCAATATATGGAGGTAACGTACAAGTACTTTTACACAATCTTTCATGGTGCCCTTTCATTTCCTATACAGTGTTCTTTTTACTGGTATGCATTGCTCCAGGGGTAATCGGAGGTGCATCACTTGATTACGGAAATGGCAGCAACTATTGTAGAAAGTCAGGTCGCCGCAGAGTAGTTGTTCTTCTCTAGCTAACTAGCTCTTTCACACAATCAACATATAATGCACTTATATACGTCGGTCTTATAGCCGCCATTACTTCACTCGGAGAAATGACCAGATGACATCTCGAAAGAGCGCGCTTTCAGACTCCAATACGCCATTTTTTTTTTTGGCTTTCAAACTCAGGGAATGTACATTGAAGTCGGGAGTTTACTCGCAAAGTACAAATACAGGGTGTCACAAAAGAAAATTTACACGCTCTTTTAACCGCAAAAATAAACTAGGCATCGCCGAACGCTAATTCTCCGCCCGAAGGTAGAGCTAGAGGTCACAACCAGATGCCAAAGTTTCAGCCCGATCCGATAACTTAATCAAAAGTTATAAGTGATTTTCTGAAAATTTCATTGGGAAAATGGCGGCCGACGGATTTTTCAAACACAAAGGGCTCTATGGCACTAGAAACCGAAACCGGGCAAAAATGGGCTCCATTTTCCCATTGAAATTTTCAGAAAATCACTTATAACTTTTGATATAGTTATCGGATGGTGCTGAGACTTTGGCATCTGGTTGTGACCTCTAGCTTTACCTTCGGGTGAAGATTTAGCGTTCGGCGATGCCTAGTTTATTTTTGCGGTAAAAAAGACAGTGTAAATTTTCTTTTGTGACACCGTGTACATGCGCAGAGAATGCACTTCAAGTATAGTACTAGTTTTCTAAACAGTACTACTTTCAGTACCATGTACTTAGAGGACATCCCAACACTGCTTGTTTCTTTTATTTTCATATAAAAAACGTCGGGGGAATTTCTAAGTTTTCTCGAACGATGTTCGAATCTTCTAAGCTCTGCATATTTTGATTTTTGGGAGGAAAGGCGACGCAAAAAGGTCCCCTTTGCATTGACCTTTCGCACGCAATTCTTCGAGTACAGCAACAACTACGGGAGCACCAGATGAGCTTCAGAGCAGGTGCGGAATTTTGTTGCCTGCTTTGAGTAAGGATGCAGTGCGTGCACCTCCTGTTGTGGGCGAGAGTTTCTACGTTCGGGAGAAGCAGAGACCAGCCCTTTCCTCAAATGGGTCAAGTCTCCTTGAGCGTCGGGACACAAAGAAACGCAAGTCTTCGGTGCTAATCCCGGAGTAAGTCGGCCTCCCTTGCGTCGTGTCTGTTACGTCCCCACTCCTCGTAGCAGTGTTGTTGCAGTGGGGGGGGGGGGGGGGGGCCCTGAAAATTTTAGGGGGTTTCGGACTCTGCAAACCATTGTCTCTCCCCCCCCCCCCCCTTTCCTACGCCACATGCTTCCCCCCCTTTGGAAATATCAGCTGATCTTCCAATATGTTATCTCTTTTGTGTAGGAATGATTGCTGATAGGCAAAACATACACTAAAATTCGAAAGTAATTTTTAATTTGAGTAGAAGTTACTTAAAAAAAATAATTAAAGTAAACTACTAATTACCGAAATACAACTGTAATTGAAAGTTACCAAACTACTCAGAAAAGTAGTTAAACTGCTGTAACTTGAGTAGAGTTTTTGAATTATGTAAAAGTCAGATTTTTTGTAGTATTGATATCATTTGTAATCGTTTAGTTTGGAGCATTGCTTCTTGGGTTCTTGTTGCGCATGCTAGCATTGTAACTTCATTTTCACATCCATTTTTGTTATCCAAATACTTTCCCTTTGCATTTACTTTCTTTGACTGTACTCCAAGATTTCTTTTTTTTCAGAGCGTGTATTTGTCTGTGTGTGTGTGTGTGTGTGTGTGTGTGTGTGTGTGTGTGTGTGTGTGTGTGTGTGTGTTTACTTTTTTTATTTCATTGACTTTGTTTATTTTCTCTTGTTCTGATTCATACTTACCCTGAATGTAACCCCCTCTCAAGTAATCCCCGTAATTGGGCCTTCGAGCTACCATATATACATACATAAATAAATAAAGCAAGAAGAAATAAACAAACTTTTATTTTGAGTGCTCCTGCAGCTGACAGCTGCAAAGACAATATTTTGACCAGCTAAGTTTTGAGTTCTGTTAATTTGATTGAAAGATTTTAATACATTGTCAATTCCCAGATGTATTGGCACGTTTTACAGCGTATGCATAATTTGTTCTATCAGATTCCAGGCGTAAACGAAAACCTTTGTATGCTGAACTCTAACAAATGTAAATCATGCGCACGCAAGTAAAAAAACCTTCTCTTTAGTTTACAAGCTTTAGACAATACGTTTTGCTCAGCCTTGAAAAATTAAATGAAGAGGTTGTTTGATATCAGAAAAACAGCCAAGTCTGCGTACTCGCACAATGCTGGTGGGCTCGAGGTGTGCGCCGAAATTTGAAAACAAAATGACAAGTCTTTGATATCTACAGCTCCCAGATTTCAGTTGCCACGTCTGGCAACCCGTGGATAAGGAGGTTGTTTTTGGTGCGATTGATTTTCTGTTTCTTCCAGCACGGACGCGGTTTCTCGCAGTTGCGTATTGAGCTCCTCATTTGCCGCCTATAACCCCTCAAGTTCTCTTCTCAAGGATTAAATCGCAGACACATCCCTTTCATCGATGGCCAGTCGGGTAAATCAGTACCCAATTTCGCTTGTAATGTTGTTTGCGTCCTCTTTATGACCTTGAATTCAATCAAAGGAGTTGCAACAAACCAGAATATGTATAAAACATGGCGACGCATGTATACAAAACGTCGCCGAATCCCACTGGTCACACCGCGAGACAGAGCGCTATGGCGAACACAACTTGTGGCGTTCGACTTCCGCCGGCCGCCGTACGTGATCGACCAGAAGACTCGTTCCGTGGACTTAGGGAAGGTTTATTAAGACAGTTTTAGTGGACCGCACGCTATAGCTCTGCGTACGCAAGAAAATTGCGGGGCGTGAGTGCGCATGCGCAGAACGCAATAGAAGGGATAGCGTGTTGCATACGCACGCAACGCTGGGGATTTTGCGTGGAGGGCTAGCGGGCTTTGCGGGACGCTCTCGAGAGATTTCAAACTCAACGAGAGCGCCAGTTTCAAGATGGCGGTTATCTCGACTGGTGTAGCAAGGGCGACGTGGTGTTTTCGAAGTTCTGTGTTACGTGAAATTGCGTGGTGTTCAGCTCGGCAATTTTTTCTGGGACCTACCGCGGTCGAAACAGATCGCCGTGCAGCTGAAGGAGTGCACAGTGAAAATGTTCGCCGCTCGGAATGTGCCTCAACGCTGCGATCTGCTCAACGCTAAGCCTATTTGCACAGTTCATCGGCGACGGACAAACGACTCTAGAACAAATCGATGAAGTTCTCGCTATGCACTGGACATCAGTAGGTCATGAATTTCATTCCGCGATAGCTTTGATAAAAGGTGCCGTTTCACGGGACGACTGACGGAGGCTCCGTGATCAAATTGGGCTACGCACTCGTACTCCTAGCCTCTATACCCCGCAGAAAAGCGCGCTTGACGAGGCAGCAGCGGCTTGGTTTAATTTGAAATAAAATTATTGGACACATTTTCTTTTTCAATATTTCTTTGCAGGAGCATGGTTGCGCTATAAGCACGCAGAATTCTACGGTTCTAGCAAATTTAACCAAGATCATGAGCGGTGTTCACTCGAAAACGTAACGCACAACTAAATTCGGTCCGAGCAGGTCATTTTTAGCTTACGCTATGCTATTGCGTATTGCGTACGTAAGAGCCCGCAACGCTATACTAAAGCTGTCTATTACCATAACTGAGACAGGAGCCCGGTCGAAACAAAACAGTCAATTGACCCTTTACGAAAGTCAGCGCCTCTAGTGTTGGCTGCGCGAACTTGACACAAGCCGCCATTACTGCGTCGACAAGCATCGAGGGGGTTCAACCTAAATCATTCCGCTGCGTTCGGCAGTGGTGATAGCGCTTGACATGCCAACACATTGCTGCGTCTCTCAATGCACCCAAAAAGGTTCAAAAAACAAAAAAAAAAAGGTGGGTATTTTTTTTTAAGTTAAAAGCATTAGTATTTGAAGAAATCGGGTCATGCAGATCCGCGCGGAGTGAGCTACGATCACATTTGGCCTGTCCGCTGCTGCCTCGACGCTTTTCAAGAGCTTCGAGCGCGTGTTCACCGCTTCGGAGTGTAAAGTTAGCACCAATAAAAATAATTTTCAGAGGATAATCCCTTCCACGCGACATCGTTTCAAAGTGCGTTTGAACTGCACGAGTAATCGTGCGATGGATCCCGTAGCTGCGAGCGAATCCTGACCAGTATTCAGTGTTGAGTTCTGACAGCGTTGCGTTTTGGTGTCCGATCACAAGTTGTGTGAAGTTTCCTTGTAGGTATGGGCACGTAGCTTCGGATAATACCTCGTCGGCAAGAGCAATGGCGCTAAAAAGAAAACGAACAAAAACAGCACTCCTTGCGTGCGAGCGCAAGGAGTGCTCGCACGTCACAACATTACATGGAATTCGATAGAACACTGTTTTACGTTCACGACATCGGCATTGCATGGTTGCTCTTGCTAGCACAGGAAGGTGTACTTCGTCTCTTTAATTCCTGTATCGGGAGCTCGTGCTGCTACTTCTAAACATGTTTTCAAGCGCTCGCCCGGGCGGTAACGGGCCTCCGAGAACGATTTGCTTTGCTCGTCTCCGCAACGTTCTGCTAGAGCTGCTCTTCAAGTGCTTTGACCACATCACCTCGTAACTTTGCCCGTGAGAATAGAACTCATCCGATCACAACCGCAAAAGGCGCCGCATGCCATAGAATACATCACACAGCATATTTGTCTGCCACAACATAAAGTATGGAATGAATGAATGAACAATTTGTTGTTGAGAATAACACTGAAGAGTAAAACAGACGTGCACAAGGAATGCGTAGGAGAGTTGACTTTACTAAGGTTGTTTGAAGAGCTTGTAACAAAACAAATAGGGACAAAGAGACACACCTGAGTCTTGACAGAAGGTAGTTTAAAAACAACCACTAGAACAGCCCAACGGAAACAAGTTTATATCGGAAAGTTCCGTCCGCATCGTTTAAGTTAGACAACCACGTTTTTATTATTTATACTCCCAGGTTTCCTACTTTGGCTTTCCTCTGGCTTCTGAAGCAACTTGCTTTGAAGAACACTCCGGTGGTGGATCTGAAATAAATTTGCGTTCTTGTTTACTTATGTTTACTGCATAGATTGTACAGTGAACAAACATACTATGTGTTCACCCACATTGTTTTTCAAATAAGTAAGAGACATAATCTTAGCAGTGCTCACTATGTGCGAGAAAAGACTCGTCATGTATGCGATTATTCAATTACTAAACGCCGGAAGCTTTTACTACACCGAAAGGTAGGACTGGTTTGTCCTAACTTTTGAGCTAGCATGCTCGTGCTGATAGTTGACACACGTCAAACCGACAACGTGAAACTTGTCAGCACAGAAAGCGATTCAATCGAAACAAGCGCCTTTGCTAAAAAACAAAAAGAAAAACCTATGAAGCACGGCGTACAGAGGCGAAGTTCACCGGCACGACGCAAGAACTATTCTGTTTACCTCTCACCACCCGCCTCGTACTCTTTAGTCCGTACGCCACTGAGCTTCGCAACATTATCTCAAGCTGTGATAAGGCACCAAGCCAGAAAATATAACATTTCATTTCATCATGCAAAAGAGGTCGAAGAGGGGCGAGTATCTTAGGCCCCTTTTCGCGTTTCCTTGTGCACAACGCTGCGGCAGACGGCACAAGACCGCCTGCAAGTAAAAGACACGTTCACGGCGTGATGCGGGCGCTTGTAGCTTTGGGTTGGCTCACGCTTAGGTCTCAACGGGTGACGAGAAAGAACAGTGCTTACCTCAACACTTGAACCGACGCCGGGTCAACGTAGGCCTCGGTGATGAACTTGATGCTTAGGGCAACCTGGCGGCTCGAAGCGAGTGTCGAGGCGCGGTACGCCTCTATCTTACACTTGTTAAAGCTACGCGGAACTGCAGTGAGGTCAGTGCCCCACGGGAAGACAAAGTCACTCGTCCCAGAGGACCGTAGCCAAAGGTACCGGGAGTACTGCCACAAGCACCTGCCATCGCTGGCTCCCGAAACGACGACGCAGTAATGGCGGCGGTTTCGGTATCTCACAGTTGCTTGACTGACTTTCGTAAAGGGTCTATTGCCCCTGGCCCGGCTCGGCCGTCTAATTTCTAGGCGGGCGTGAGAACCGCCACTCGCCGTTCTTGACGGCACTCGCCGCTGCGTGGCGGGCCGAGCGCCCCCCCCCCCCCCCCCCCACCTCCCCCCTTAGAGGGCAAGGTCCAGGATGGCCCCTTCGTTGTCCGGATCACGGAACAGGTCCGGGCGCGCAAGGCGGAGGACCTGGACGGCCTCAGCGACCTCCAACGGGCGAAGGGCCACTGGAGGAGCCGCAGGAGGTGGCGCAGCGCGGCGGGCTCAGTACGCGGCCACGCGGGCCTGGTGCAGGGCAGCCGCCAGGTGAGTGGGGCGGTGGAGCTCCGGCACCCCGCAGACGGGGCACAGCGGGTGGCGCTCCACCTCGTTGTAAGCGGCCACGGGCTCCTGTGGGTGGCGGGCCTCCATGGTGTTGCCCCGGAAAGCCTCGGGGACGGTGTGGGGGGGCGTGCCGCGCTCGGGCCGAGGCTGCTCCCTCCAACGCAGCCTCGAAGCCCAGCCCACCGGACGGTCCTGGGCAGACTTGGACGTAGCTCAACTACTCTACTCAAATTACTGTAGCTTTAAGGCGGGAGCTCAAAATTTTCTTCAGCGTGGCGGAAATTCCCCCTCTTTTCTTTTTTTCTTCCTCCCCTTTCCTCCTCTATTTTCCTCCTCTCTTTTTTACGGCCTTCTCGCACGAGTGCTAATGGGCTTACCGGCCCCCCGACAAAATCTCTGTAGCCCTTCAAGGTTCTCTGCTTCAATCCCAAACATCAGGGATTAGTTAGGCAGCCTGGACATGAGCTCGGAAGGGTTCGGGCTGGCTCGCTTTTCTTCTTTTTTAGAGCGCAGCTCTTAGGGGCCCGTTTCCGGCTTGAGCGGCGTCGGCGTCGCCGTCGGCGTCGCCGTCGCCGTTGGCGTCGCCGTCAGCGTCGCCGTCGCCGTCGGCGTCGGCGTCGACGTAACCGCGCGGTGCATCATGGGAAATGTCCCATAATGCACCGCGCGAGCCCCCCACCGGGGTCACGTGACTTCGTGGGGGGCACGTGACCCCCCCGAGGTCACGTGACCCCCCGAAGTCACGTGACTCCCCTGAGGTCACGTAACCCCCTCCTCGAGGTCACGTGACTCCCCTGAGGTCACGTGACCCCCTCCTCGAGGTCACGTGACCCCCCGAGGTCACGTGACCCCCGCCGATGTCGCGTGACCCCCCGATGACGTCATCGACACTGATGACGTCACCGGCATCCACATCGTCATCGTCATCATCACTGATGACGTCATCATCAGTGATGACGTCATCATCAGTGATGACGATGACGATGTGGATGCCGGTCACGTCATCAGTGATGATGACGATGACGATGTGGATGCCGGTGACGTCATCAGTGATGATGACGTTGACGATGGGGATGCCGGTGACGTCATCAGTGATGATAACGTCATCAATGATGATGACGTCATCAGTGACGATGACGATGTGGATGCCGGTGACGTCATCAGTGGTGATGACGATGACGATGCGGATGCCGGCGACGTCATCAGTGATGATGACGTTGTGGATGCCGGTGACGTCATCAGTGATGATGACGATGACGATGTGGATGCCGGTGGCGTTACCGACATCCGCATCGTCATCGTCATCATCACTGATGACGTCATCAGTGACGTCACTGATGTCGTCACCGGCATCCGCATCGTCATCATCACTGATGACGTCGTCAGCGACGTCACTGATGACGTCATCGATATTCGCATCGTCATCGTCATCATCACTGGTGAAGCCATCAGTGACGTCACTAATGACGTCATCGGTACCCGCATCGTCATCGTCACTGATGACATCATCAGTGACGTCAGTGATGACGTCATCGGCATTGGGGGGTCACGTGACCCCCCAAGGTCACGTGACCCCCCCCCCTGGTTAGTCCAACCCCCCCCCCCCCCAGCGCCCTTCCCTCCTCCTCCTCAAGAGCTGCGCTCTAATTCGGCGTTACAGGGAGTTGTAAGCGGCTTTCACTTTTGTCCCTACTCTCTCCTTTTCCAATCAGTGCGAACGAGAGAGTTTTCAGCATCTCGCGCAGCGTCTCGCGTTGGAACGACGGGCGCCGGCGTTCGAAGGAGTTCAAACGGTGTTCAGAGACAAATTAGGCTTCGAGCGCTTTGTCCGCTATCTTTCCGGTTCGAGCTCTGTGTGTACTTAGACGTCCCCGGGCTCTCTCGTCTCGTCCTTTCGCCCAGTTTTTTTTTCTTTTTTTTTAATTTTTTATGCAGCTCTAAGACACACTCAGATAGTCAACACGAACTAGCCCAACAACAAGTTTTTTTTACATTCAGATACTTCCGCGTGCGGCCACATAGGCTACAACGCCGAATACGGTATATTTATCTCGAGTGAACGGAACTGGAATATCACAGCAGAAGAAAAAAACGATGGGTATTTTTATCCGAACTTTGAGCTCTACCCAGAGAGTTGAAAATTTGTCGTTCTAACAACGGCACACTGAAGAGTGATTGTATCACTATTGTGTTGTTGTTTTTCTGTTTTTTTTTTGTACAAAGTAATAATCATGAGTAATTACAAGTCAAAGTTATTGCAGTCAGAGGGACATAGTCTGACCATTTCTGGGGCATAATATATAGGTTCGTACTACAGGTGTTTTCTAGAGTGACGGCCGCCTCGTTGAAGCTACCAAGAACAGTAAAAAAAAACTTCCATAAAAAGTGAAACGGTTTACGGTATATTTCATCTATCTTCAGCCTTTGAAAAAAAATTCTTCGTGGCCAAACGTGCATTTAGTTTCTGTCAACAAATGTAACTGAAAACTTGACAGCCGACAAATATCTTGCGTATCAGCAAAGATAACGGGAAACACGGAGATTGAACCGCAATATCACAATTTTCTTCGCGTAAAATAGTGCAACTAGCAATTGTAGCATATTATGCCATTTATTAAAAGACAGGAGGTATTACGAAGTTTTCATTCTCTTCTGTTCCCATTTGTTCGCTGATTAAGAAATAGAATGCCCAGATATCCTCTGCAGCCCTCGCATCATAATTGTTCGGGGCTCTGTCAGGGTGGGCGAAAACCACCGACAATCTCCCCCCCCCCCCCCCAAAAAAAAAAAAAAAAATCAGGAGTACGGAAGGTGTACTACCACAAGTTTTGGGGCTGCTTGTCTAATTTAGGCGTCTGGTGTTGCCCGGCCTAGTTAGAAAAGAAGCGGAACAGCGGCCAGCTCAACGTCGTCACCAAGCGGGAAATCATGCCGAAATGTGTCCTTGAACACGTGCGAGATCTTTACCCGAACCCAGCCGGGATTCGCCACAATTCATCTATGGAAAAAAAACTATAAAAAGGAGTAGGCTTAAAGGGATACTTCAACGAAATTCGAAATATTCCCGTCGCGTTCAAAAATAGGTTGAATATGATCCACAATACCCGTAAATGACAATCGCAAGTTTGTATTTTGAGCCTGGTGGCTGTATTTTTCGTTATAAACGGCCCACTCTGGCAAGCGCTCGGAAAAGGCCCAGCTTAGAGCACGTGACATCCAACGCAATCGTGACGTAGGTCGTCTCAAGACGAGCAAAGCTACGGCGAGGCTGACGTCGAGAGGATGGCCTTTAGTCGGTTACAAGTCAAGAAGGTAGGAGAAGCTCCTCCCACAAGCGTGATGCGCCCGTTTCGAATCTCTCCGCAGTCGAAAGAAGAGTTCACTGGAAACGCTCCTTGTTCCGCTTCAATGGGTTCCAACTTATCTCTGATCCCACTTTTTAAGAAAGCGACCTTTGTATTCATCGGAGAGGGAACCGAGCCCCCGAAAGCAGCCTTTGTATCCATCAGGGGGGAAGCTAATCCCCGAAAGTCGTATTTGTTTCCGTCGGTGGGGGAGAACTCTATTCTCCCTCTCGTGGCTTCCACAATGCTAAGTAAACGTCGAAAGATAAGCAAATATGCACAGAAAGGCAAGACCCTCCTCGCGTGTTGGCCGCGACGTCACGTAAACGGTGGGACGTTATTGGATGCGGAGGTGGCGGAGGGATATCTGATTCTCTTCGATGGGCATTTGCCGCTACCTTCTTAACCTGTAACTGACTATAGTCGTTCGCGCCACCGAAGCGGCTGCTTTTGTACGAATTTTGAGTGACGGGTTAATCTTCTGTAATCTTGTCGGGGGACAATAGCGACTTCTGCGACACAGAAAAGGGATTCTCGGGAAGAGGGGAGTTCCTCCTTCCCCCCTTCTCTCGTCGTGGCCGGAGTCGAGACAACCTCCGTCACTAGCTGTCAAGGTTCCTAGACGAGCATTACAAACGAGGCGTTAGCGACGTCCACCAGGTGCTCTTTGCTAATCGTTTAATTCCTTTTAAAATTCCTTTTCGAGACTTTTTTAACAAGATATTGGTATGTTCCATGTAATACTGCTCTTTTGAACACATATAGACCAACAAATGAGCGCCGAAATTTCGTTGTAGTATCCCTTTAAAAACGATTTTGCAATTTTCGAATATAGTCATGCGGACTAACTGTCCACCAGTACGGAAATAAATGCAGTAGAATTGCAGAGCTGTATTGTGGTCTTTATGTCCATACTTGTCTTTCGCGCTGTACGCGAACTAAAATAAATTCTGCAATATCTGTAGATTATGCCTTGTTATGTTGTCTCTAAAAGAAAAGTAATCAAGCAAATTCGGTATCGTGCCACAATTTGTGCAAATACAATTTTATGTGGAATTCAACGTCAAAACAGTACTTCCGTGGGAAATAATGCATCCGTCGTTCTTCGTCTCCCTGAAGCTATGAACTACCGATCTCGGCTACAGGACTTTTGGGTCCACAAAATATCACGCTCAGTAGAAAATTCGCCTTTTGTACCAAAAGTACTGGAAATTATTTATTTTTAAGAAACAGTTCGGGTGGTGATGCGTGTTTGAGTGTAGGATCTATGACTGGGCACTGGTTTGCGCCAAGAGTGCAGTGCTTCCTTTCATGGTGCCTGCGACGAGGGTTGAAATTTGAATATAGTAGAAATAAAATCCACTGACACTCTTAGAATTATTTTAAACTTGCGCTTTCTTCAGGATTTAAGATTTTGATCGTACGTTTTACTCATTGTCGTCTTCGATGAGGGAACAACTTGCCGAGGAGGCCGCGCTGTCCGCGTACGCGGCTTGACAGATAAGGTCGTGAATGCTTTTCACGAATCTTTAAAGAGCCAGCATAAAAATGAAAGACGCTTACAAATCTCTGTAACGTGAAATTAGAGTGCGGCCACTTTACGCCAATGAAACAAACTTTATGTTTTGGGCAGACGTCGCGAAAGTTGCAGTATTTTTAATTATGCCTCATAAATTAAATGTTTAGGACTAATACCAAACTTTTCAAATGTATTAAGAACCGAAATGTCAATCGGAAAGTTCTAGAGCTCCTTGAGAAACACCAGAATTAGCTGTTTGCAACGTGATACGGCTCGCGTGGCTTCCTTCTGACCTGTAACACAGCTTATGAAACATGACAAAATACACCGTGATAGAGCGCCCGCGCCATCATAAACTCAATTTCGAATGTCCCAAGATTTGTTTTTATAGGCCGGAAAAAAAAAAGAGATGCATGCAAGACACGGTGCCTCGACCTTTATTTATATCAGAAAAGAACTGCCCTGTGTTTTATATACAGCGTTTTTTTTTTTTTTTTTTTTTTTTTTCACTTACCAGGACATTAGAAAGCACGTGCAAATTAACGTTTTGTGGATGTGAGATATACGGCCAGGTGAAGATTGGGTTCAAGAAAGAACGCAACAAAAACCGACTGATTACCGAACATTTGTTAATTAACTTTTTGATTATAAAAGAAAACGGGATAGTTGATTCATAAAGTTATTGGGCATATTTGAAAGCCACCAAATTGTCCAGTGAAAATTAGCACCATTGCGGTTTGTGTAGGTGAGCTATACGGCCAGGCGAGGATTAGGTTCAAGAAAGAACGCAACTAAAACCGACCGATTGCCTAAAATTCGCTAATTAACTTTTTAGTTAGATAAGAAAAACGACATTGTGTATTTAGAAAGTTGTTGGCCATAATCGCAAGCCACCAAACCGTCCATTCTTAAAAAGATGTAACGCGCGAACACTATTATACAGCGTCCTGATACGGCGTCCTCCTAATTTGGGCGCGAAAATATAGTTCTGATTTTATGTGGGCTCCGCCTCCGCGTGGCACAGCCTAACGCCATGAAGCCAAAGCGACAAATCATACGCATCGCTGTGACAACGCCACTGTAGAAGGGGTGAGGAGTTCGGCGGCCGAAAAGATTGCGGTAACACGATTTGCGTCCAAATTAGGCTTTTTAGGACGCCGTGAACCACTTCATGTGCACTACATCTCTTTAAAAATGAATAATTTAGTGTTTTTGATGACTACAGATAAGGCACAAACCGCAATTGCGTAACTCAGACGTCTTTTTTAGAAAAATGTCTAAAATCGCCCTTTATAAGCACGATTGTAAGGCAGTTCTTTACGTCCGGCGACATCATTACGGCATGGAAGGAGACGTTGACCACAGATCATACGCTGTGTATGATCTGTGGTCGCTGTTTGTTTTTTTTTTCGTTCGAGAATTAGCAAACATTTGATACCAAATAAAATAGATTTAGCATTCACCAAATTCGGCTTGTTTTACTTTATTCAAATCAATATTTGATTTTATTACACTTAATGTTTACCCGCACACGCCTCCTTTATTCCCAATGAGTTACAAGTGATAATTACATTGTTTTTTTGTCGTGCGAGGTCATCAATTTATTATTAACAATCGGAGCTGTGCGATTACGCGGAGGAGGCGCATTTGAAGATATTCAAAATTGTTCAGAATGCACAAACAACCTCAAGCGTCTTGCTGTTTGGGTGCTTTCCTACACGTAGGACCAATAATAAAGCCAAAACCTTATAGAGAAGACTATTTCTATCAACTCAACGCGCAAACACGATGTGAAGCATGTCTGCGTACGTTGGAAAAGAGATACCGGCGAGCAAACCATGGCGTCGAATGTTCATGCATCAAAATGTCCGTGCACCGAAATATCCGCGCACCGAAAAGTCCCACACCAAAAAGTCTTTGCAGCAAAAAGTCGGTACACTGGAATGTCTGTGCAGTAAAAAGTCCGCACCGAAATGCCCTACAACAAAACGCTCTACGCCGAAAAGTGCTAGACCCACTACGAATGGGATCCTCCGTTACCTCTGCCGGTTTACGAACCATAATGATTCAGAACCACTGATCTATGGAGCGCCATCCCTGATATACGGAAAACGCCACTCGTACTTCCCGTTGTCGCCATGAATCCGACAGCGCAAGATGCCAGATCAGATATTTATATTTGAATTGATACTTCAATGACTACTTCTTTGAGCAGAACGAGGTATTTGTGCTCTCACAACCAGCAAGAATCATCCTCCAAACCAATGCTAAAAAAGCCAATGCAACTCGTTGGGAAAAGCAAGTGCCAAACTCGCTCAAAACAGCTACTCGGTTGGTTCAGCTCCTTGTCGCAGGTGTGCCGGCTGGCTTCTGGATAATCTTTTCAAATCCTCGAAGCTTTCATTTCCTCCACCCCAAAGTTGTCAAAAAAAACAGGCAGTTAGCAAAAAAAAAAAAAAAAAAAATCGCAAATCGGCGAGGAGGAAGTGAGTGGCGATTTCCTCCTTTCACAGGTGGCGAGAAGGAAAGTGAGCGTCGGGTTCCTTCTCTGTGCTTGCGGGCCGGCCTTTAACTACTTTTCCGAGTAACTTGGTAACTTTCAATTAAAACTTCATTTGGGATATTAGTAGTTTAATTTAACTACATTTTTCAGGTAACTTCTACTCAAACTACTGACTACTTCCGAAATCTACTGCTAATTTTGCTCATCACAAAAGTTTGAGTGCAAAAATAAATAAGACGCCGGCAGATGAAGGGACATTCCCCAACAAGGGGCCCCATCCCATTCCATTCCCGTAGAAACTGCATCACAGGCGTCCTTGGGCCAAGGTGGCGACGAGCAGCCAAAACATAACACCGGCGCGCACGAACGCAGGCAGAGATGCTTAACAAGCCTTGGTCGGGTATTGACCTAATTCGGTAATGCACGCAGGCGCCGCGCCTCCAGCTACAACCGTGAAAAACGGGGACACTGCCAGGTTTATTGTTGCTTTCATGTTGTCTGCCTTTAGTGGGCTCTGCCTCAAGCGGTTAGGGGGTACCACGGAAGGCGCCACTGGGATGACCTCGAAGCTGGGCAGCTGTTCCCCTGGTCGCCTTGTCGACAACACTTACTCACTTGCAGGGATGGGCAAAATACATGCAAATATGCATCCAAATACAAATACAAAATACTTCGTCAAAATTGTATTTAATTACAAATCTAATCACGTTTCCAAAAAAGCATTTAAATACAAAATACAAATACAACCAAATGTATTTGGTCTCCTCCAAATACTTCTCCAATACATTCCTCAAAATTTGCGTCAGCGACTTCAGGGCACCTACAACGGGTTTCTGGGCATCTCATTTTAATTTTGCATCGCACACTCGGGATTTAGTGTGCGAGGCTCTAGTAACGTAATAGAAATACAGTCACGAAAAAATGTAATGAGCTTAGACGTAATAGGTGAAATAACTAGAGCTTCAAACAGCTTTTTTGTCGATTATATTTTGGTATAGACCAACAAAGAGCCGAGACGACCAAGACGCGCAGCGCTAGCTAGAGAATTTTTTATTGTTGCAACTCGCGCCAGTTACGAAAATCTGGACCACCCGCACACTATGGATGAAAATACTTCTGGAAAGCATCACAAGTTGTCACAGGCACTGATTTAGCCAGTCTGCCTGTGAGCGTGGATTTCGTCACTATTCTTGCCCTGGACTAGCACTGCAATCACAGTCACCATACGCTTGTGCTCGATTGAGAGACACTGCATTTGGTGCAGAACGTAGTTTTCTTCCTGCTCTGGACAGTGACAATAAATTTGAGGGATGTATTTTCGCCCACAAAATTGTATTTAATTACAATTGTATTTGAAATACACACGTTTTAGTATTTAAATTCACAGGTAAATACATTACCCAATTTGTAATTAAATACGAATGCAAAATACACAAAGTACTTGAAATACGTATTTCAAATACTTGTATTTGAAGTACTGCCCATTCCTGCTCACTCGCAAATCCCGACTCCCCTCAAGCACAAACGTAGACACGTGCAATCCGTTCATGGGAGCAGATTCGCGCTTCAAGCTGCAACTGTACGAGCGACGATGCTTGTCCACGTAGTTCAACTACGCGTCTTTCCGACCTCCCAAGCTAAGGAGATCTCCTTTTTGTTGAAAACGATTTACTTGTCAGGCGTGTCGGGCGCGTCAGGATACCGCAGTCGCCGGTGAGGATTGCGAGTCATCCTTGGGAGTTCCTTTTCTTGGACCCGGCGTCAGCGGCGAAGTATACGTCGTTTCATCTTCTGTCAAACCAAAACATTTTTTTTTTCAATAGCGTAGCAGTAGGACGATAACGAGACGCGCAGTCGTCCGGATGATCTCATCGTCGTGGCGCGAGACTTAACCCTTGACGGTCAGGTGCACTCGCTCAGCGTACTCTCTAAACGTCGTGGGAATAAGAAGGGCCAGTTGTAACAATCTCAACTTGCCAAAGAAAATAGAAAAAAAGTGGGAGATTTTCTTATAAAAGACCCTCTAGCCGAGGCAAACCTCACATGTTTCGTCATGGACACCTAAGATACCGACACTCTTTTACCCGACCCTGCACAGCCTGTTTCTCAAAGTCAACGCTGCCGTTCCATCCAGCGCGTCGCAGGAACGCCTTTTTAGCTTGTCTGGGGACGTCTTTAGGTGGAAAAAGGGAAAACTCTCCTATCAAGAAATTTGAAAGTCAATTGCTTCTGCGAGCGAGTAAACTATTTTGGTGAAAAAGCAAGCCATAAAATGACTGCATTTATTTTAGGCTCGCTGGGTTTTTCACGGATAAAAATTGGTGTACGTTTTGCTACCGCAAAAATATAAAAAAGTAACTTCGAAAGTAACTTCAATGTAATTCGCTACATTTTCAAGTAGTTAGTAGTTTGCTCAATTACTATTACAAATGCGTAATTTCTACTCTACTCCAATTACTTTTGGCGTCGATACTCAGTAACTTAACTTAACTACCTTTTTTAAGCAATTTGTACATGTCTGGTCCTGGGCCAACACCGTCAAGGTCGCGACACTGGCTTCCTCATGGCGTGGCGGGTAACGCGCCACCAACCGCCTGAAATGATGGGCGCGGAGGACCAGGTCCTGGTGGTAGTGGCGATCTTGCGAGAGCGATACGGAACACACACACAGAAAGAAAAAATAAGGCGAATTAACGGGTCTGGTTGCAATATGCCAAACAAGTTCAGAGGCACTCGCGAACGAAATTGCCCCTTTGCGAAAACAAAGGGCAGACCTGCGGGAAGGAGATAGACCCTCTCTCCCCCCCCCCCCCTCCCCCCCCCCCTTTTCCGCGAAGAGAAGCGCAGCCAGCAAAAAGGGATATGAACAATTCGGTGTTTGGTCACAGCGGGAGCAGGTTGTACCGCCTGGGTGGTGTTCCACGGTCCGTCGGCTGGGTGGGGGCTGGCTGGTCCCGACACTCCGAAACAGCTGTTGGCTCGAAGTAGCGCTTCAGCTCAGACAGATGAATCGGTCCGCATTGCTGTGTACGATGCAATCGTGCTAAGCGGTAGGTTAGCGAAGAAACTTTTTCACTTATGCGAAAGCGTCCACCCCAGCGGTTGGTGAGGGATGCTGCGAAGCCTTTCGACGAGTCGCTGAGGGGGTGTGTCCGGCGAAGTACCAGGTCTCCAACCTGAAATTGAACGTCGCGGCGGCCCTTGTGGTACTGGGCGGCTTGTTAAAGACGAGCGACGTCGAGGTTTTCTCGTGCTTCGTGAACGGCCGACGAGAGTCGGTGATGGACGTATTGAGCGAACTGCGTATACGGGCGTCCAGGGAACGCGACAGAACAGCACATGACAAAACAGCACGCGACAAAACAGCACGGTCAAAACAGCACGCGTCAAAACAGCACAGCGTCAAAATAGCACGGCGACAAAACAGCAGGCGTCAAAATAGCACGCGACAAAACAGCACAGCGTCAAAACGGCAAAGCGACAGAAGAGCACGTGCCAGAACAGCACAGCGACAAAACAGCACCTATGTAGCAACTTCGAGCGCACTCTTCACCTCCCTCTGCGCGAATATTTTCGAACCTCCTTAACCCTTTCATTTATGGTCGCTTGGTTATAAAGGAATTTATTGCCTATTTCATTGCTAAGTCAGTGTCCCAACTGGTGCTGCTGTGTGGTTGCTAAAAACAAACGAAGTTAGCAGTAGTTACTACTACTTAACTGTGCGCTGATGTCTGAAGAGATTGGGTAGTTAGAGGTGATATCTTCGCGTCGATGTTGGCCGCGTTGTCAGGTTTTCTTTTTTTAGATCCAGCGAAAGAGGAGAAGTTATTGGGAAAAAGAAATCCATAAGTTCAAGTTATGAACCGTCTGGTTTTCGGCGGCCCGGTGAGGGTACTCGTCGTTTCGTAATTACCACCTAAGCGTAAAACGTCCCCCCCCCCCCCCCCCCTTCAAAAAAAAAAAAAAAAAAAAGCGGGAGATGCGCCGATTACAGATGCATTGAGAGAACCGGGAAGATAAGGCAACTTTAAGGGAAGCTACGGAGCTTCTTGGAAAAAATGAGTTAGAAGTGAATTCTAGTGTATTTTTACCCCGTGAACCCGAATACCCAAACCATTTGCTGCGTAAGTATTGTTAAACGCGAGAAAAACGCGAAAGACAGTCGCTGTCCGTGACGTCATCGACGGCTCTTTTGGCTGCCCAAGGCTAGGGGGGCGGGGCTTCAGTCCTATTTTGAAATTGCTCGTATGGCTCTCCGGCGCGTCGCATTGAAATACAATTTTGATATCTGTTAATCTAAAGGCCAAATGAACGCAATTCAAGCGTTTTTTCGCAAATGTAGAAGTGCCCCATCTTCCCTATGTCGAGCGAATTCAAGATGTACCATGCATGGGCACGGATTCTGTGGGGTTCATTCGTCGTGAACAAAATTTCCCGGAAACACGCCGCTGCAGCTTGCAGGCGAGAAGTTGTTTTGAGTTAAATTCACAGATTATTGCCGACGAAGGGCCTCGATCGAGTGGAAACCGGTGAAGCAGAAACATGCCATAGCCTCAATGCTGTTGCCGTACAGCATGGGCTAACGCTAAGCACACCGTTGCCGCACACACTTTTTTTTTTTTTTTTAACAACTAACAACAACACGTTGCCGTGCGATTGATTCATTTATTGTAGACGACATCACCAGCAAACTGCTCGAGAAAGAGCCATAATTTGCACCAGCGGAGGCTTCGGTACTGCCCACGGAGCCTTCATGTGCGGCATCGAGTATACTCCCCGCTCCCAACTTGCTCCCATGAGAACGGATTCGACATATTGGCCGTCGACGAGTTGACCTTGGAGGAATTGACCTAGGCCCTCCACTCCTTTACAGTGCCTTCTTTGAGACATGAATTTTTTTAACTCCATACGCTCTATTTAGGGTTCAGCATTTTCGGCTCAAACTGATAAAACCGGTAAAAGTACGACGAAATATTTTTTCCGAATTCGGTTTTAACTGAAAAAGGTCAGTATTTTCAAGGGCGTTTGGAGGTGTGGGTGGGGAAATGTGCCTTATTACTGACCGTATGACCACTTCCTTTCGCAGTTTTCAGCTTGTCTCTGAGATCGGTTCAACTTTCAACAAAAGTTGAACTGACGTAATGGTCTTCATGACGAAATCTGGGTTTTTCACCTGATAGGGATTTGTGTGCCGAATTCTTTGTTCAAAGAAGAGAGTTTAATCGTGGAATAAATTAAAGGGCATCCGTAAATGCCGCACATTTTTTAACACCCCTAGCTACCGTCTACTAGAGGAGGGCATAAATACGCTTGCATTATGGTCGTTTCTTGGTCTGCGCGAATTAACCACCTCTCGCAGTCGTGAAAATCGGGGAAAGACGCACTGAGTACAATGCTTGCAAATTTTTAGATTTTGATATTTGCCTCTGCGACCGAAGTGGTAGTAAAGCTCATGTTCGTCCTGTGTACAAATACGAGCCCACGAAGGTGATATCAGATCACGATAGGGCCCCATTGTGTCTTGCAGAACAGGTCGCGACGGCTGCCACAGACAGCGACAAATAAGAAATCAAGTACCTGGTTTACTTACTATTCATTTTAAACAAACGCCTTTAAATATTGCATTTTCGTCAGCATACTGGTTTTCGTCAATAAACCGAAAAGAACTGAAAAGTTTATGCGTCTACAAATACTTTTAGCAATCAACCAAAAACTCCTGCTTGTAATAAAAACTGACAAATGTACGCCGAGTTTCAAAATATTAAAAACCGAAAATGCCAAACCCTAGCTGTATTTTTAATGTCCTATTTCGACGCTGTGCTGTTCTGACGCTGTGCTGTTTTGACGCCGTGCTGTTTTGGCACGTGCTCTTCTGTCGCTGTGCCGTTTTGACGCTGTGCTGTCTTGTCGCGTGCTATTTTGACGCGTGCTGTTTTGTCGTCGTGCTGTTTTGACGCTGTGCTGTTTTGACGCGTGCTATTTTGACCGTGCTGTTTTGTCGCGTGCTGTTTTGTCGTGTGCTGTTCTGTCATAGTGCCGGG
Organism: Ixodes scapularis; assembly: GCF_016920785.2. Taxonomy (NCBI): domain Eukaryota; kingdom Metazoa; phylum Arthropoda; class Arachnida; order Ixodida; family Ixodidae; genus Ixodes; species Ixodes scapularis. The sequence goes on along the minus strand of NW_024609883.1, from coordinate 28,404,572 downwards.
CGTCCATTCTGCGCGAAACCTGTTTATGGAAATGAGTTTTCCATTGGGAAGGTCAGCTCCTTACCAAAGTTGAGGAGCGCAGGTGTGAAACCGGTTGATTGTTGTGCGCGTTGCGAATGCCATCTCGTCGCGTTTGGGAACCCAGCCTTTTTGAGGGAGTGTGTGGGAGATCAACATCATTTTGAGGTTGTGGTTGACCCTGTCCGTAATGTTGGCCGGCGGGTGGTACGGCGACGTTAGCTTGTGCCGTAGTCCAAGCGCTGCGCAGGTTTTGACGAAGATCTTGCTCCGAAAGTACGAAGCACCGCCCGTGAGCAGCTCTGCCGGGAAGCCGAATCTGGTGAAGGCGGACAGGAAATCTTCCCAGATCCGCTGCGAAAGAAGCTTCCGCAAGGGAAACAGTTCTACCCACTTGGTGAAGTGGTCGGTCACAACCAGTAGATACTGACTTCCGCGAGGACTACGTGGAAACGGTCCCTTGGTATCACATGCAACAATCTGCCAAGGCGACTGGCTTACGGCCCTAGGTGGCGGGTTCGAATCCCGACCGAGGTGCCCGCAATATGACGGAGGCTTATTGCGGAGAAGGCGCCGTGTAACCGAGCTTTCGGTTGCACGTCAAAAGATCCCCAGGTGGTTGAAATTAATCCTCAGTCCTCCGCTGGGGCGTGCCAGATGCCCGTCGTAGGTTTGGCACGTAAAACCCCCAAATTTGACTTGACTGGTTTACGGCTGGCTGAAATAACCCTGGTGGATGGCCTCGGCGCGGTTTCCCCTTCTGTCACACTGGGCAACTGCGAATATATTTCAGTACATCCTGCCTGATTCCTGGCCAAGTCGCAACAGGACATAACTTATCGTAAGTCTTACTGCCGCTGCAGTGACCCACTACTGATGAATAACAGAAATGCACGATGAACGACTTGCGCAGCTTCCGAGGTATCACGATCCGGAAAGGCGATCCATCGGTGTCGTCGTCTGCCTGGGGGATGTAGCGGAGAACTCCGTCCTCGTTCAGCAGGTATGAGTCGTACTCGCCGTCGCGTCCGGTGCTGCCTTCTCTCTGTACTGCAAGCCCTTCGCACACGCGTCGGCAAAGTACGTCTTCGTGCTGGGCCTTGTGGAGGTCTACTCGGCTCAGAAACGTCCCCCACCACGACTCCGAAGTGATGGCCATGATGTCAGTTAATCCCACGAACCTTGGTTCTGTCTCAGTGGGAGGGACCAGAATAGGAGCCCGTGGCAATGTGTCTGCCACGACTTTAGTCGCTCTTTTCCTCTACGCGATGGAGTAGTCGCACGCTTGTAGTGTCAAAGCCCATCGTGCAAGACGTCCGGTTGGGTTTTGCAGGTTCTTCAGCCAGGAGAGCGCTTGGTGATCAGTCTGGATCTGAAAGGGAGCGCCATCGAGATACAAGTTAAACTTCTTGTGGGCGAAGATGATGGCGAGACAATTCTTTCCCGTCACAGGATAGTTCCGCTCGGCCGCTGTCAGCGTGCGGATGGCGAAGGCGACTGTGCGAAGGACGCTGTCGTGTTCCTGAAGTAGGACTGCGGCGAGGCCGAAGTTGCTGGCATCTGTTTGAACAACAAATGGGCGATTGAGATCCGGCAACTGCAAAGAGGCGACGTCCGTGATTACTAGATAACAGAAACTATAAAACAGAGAGAGGACGGAACATTGCTTTCGAGGGGCGAAGAAAGGCGTCGCGCTCCTCCTCCCCCCATCGCCATTTCTCGCCCTTGCGCAAGAGCAAAGTCAGGGGGTGAGTGATCTCTGCGCAGGAAGGGATGAATTGGCGATAAAATTTAATCAAGTCAAGAAACCGCTGCAAATTCTTGACGTTGAGAAGCTGAGCAGTTAATTCTCAAGACATAGAATACCACTGGAACAATGCTCGGATAATGGCCCACAGTTGTCCTCACACGAGTTTCAGCAGTTCGCTCACAGGTACGAATTCGTACACACAACAGAAAGCCCTCGCTCTCTTTGACCAAATGGGCTCGTCAAAAAAGGAGTCCGGAAAGTTAAAAAAAGCTTGGAAAAAGACGATTGACGCCAACGAAGATTTTTGGCTTGGACTGTTGAATTACAGATCAACCCCCCTAGACGATGGCCGGAACCCGAGCCAGCTGCTCATGGGACAGAGATTGTGTCTCCGATTCCCGACTTTGCGCCACGGGCCCCATCACCAGGACAGAAGCGCTCTCAGTGTCGAAATCGGGAATCTACACAGGTTCCTCTTGCTAAGGGTCAAATTGTGCGAATCCGGGACTATCGGGGGTGGAACAGAAAGGCTCAGGGACAACGAGGTGTAGCTCCACGTTCATATATAGTAAGCATGGAAGATGGACAAGAAGAAAGAAGGAACAGGGTTCACCTCAAACCTACCTACGAAGACTTTGTGCTAGATGCAGACCACCCCGAGGCCCGTCCCACAGAACGTGCTTACTCTTCCTGCCCCTCGGCAGAAAGTGGTGAAACTTATCTTCAAGCGCCTGCTCAGAGCAACTTCGTGGCAGACACGCCAGTGGAGACACGGCAGCTTTCCACAGATCATGAAACTGGCGCGAAACGAACACCTGCGCGACAACCGCCCGCAAGGTTGTGGTATGGCGGTCCGTTTTCAGCAGCACCCGTAACTTCACTGCTCTAGCCATCCCTCACAAGAAAGGAAGGTGTAACGGTGCTGCTACTCTGGCAACCTGCTGCACCGCGGGCAGCGTCACGGCTGGCCTATTTAAAATGACGAACCATTAAATGTCCTCCTTTTTTCTTCAATCGCTACCTCAAGGCTCGTATGTTTATTTGATACAGAAGGGCTAATGTCAGTTTCAGATGACGTTGTTTTTTGATATGAGATTAGAGATTCGTATTGAAGTGTAGAAATGTATTCATCCTTACCTTTTTGTGTTTTGACTAAATTTTGAATACGCTCCATATGTGTAAGCAATCCTTGTTCCCACGTTTGTGTATGTGCTCCTTTTTGTGTGCGACCCGTTTCCTTTGCGTACATAAATCTTGAAAATATTAACTGTTAAATTTGTTATTCTAAAAAGAATAACAAATTTATTAAATTAGGGACACTTTCTGTGGGAACAAACTGCCAGTCACGGCTGATGTCATGAATTGGAAAAAGGGCCCAAATCAGAAAGATTTACCTGAACTTTACTAAATTAGTTTTATTCCGTTAAAAAAAAGTATATGGTTTTAATTATGAATTTTCTGGGCATCATTTAAGTCCCTAAATTTTAGGACGACCTGAAGTACGTATTAAGTGCAGGGGTTCGCTTAATTTACGCCTTGTGCAGTAGGCGCGAGGTAGACGCTGTGAAAAAGCGGATTTTAGTCTTCTTAGCGTTTTCGCCGGCTTTGAACCTGCTGCTCGAGCGGTACATTTATTTTAGCGCACCCCCGTACTTTTGCACGTGCTTCTAGTTGATGGAACATGAGTAATTAGTTTTTTTATTGAACTCAGCAAACTCATAATTAGAACTGCAGGTTTATTTCTACTTGTTCCGATTTGATTAAGATAGAACTTAATCTATAGAATTTGCTAATTATTTTATGTCCCTGACGTCCGCCGTCTCTGGCATTTAGTTCACTAAAAAAGAAGATACTTTCTCAAGCACCCTATTTTAGGAATGTCTAAAAAACTTTGCAGACGCACCCTGGGGTTTCATGTTTCCAAATTAATTAAAAAAAAACGAAAAACATCGGCCATTAAATGTTTTATTAAGTTCATTACAACATCTGAATTTAGATCCACCATCGAAAAAAAAAATACTTTACAGTTAAGTTTCGATATCGTAGAGGGTAAATGGTCTTGACAAACAATGCGCCCCCAGTTTTTTTTTTCTCATATTTCGGATCATTGGCGCAAGGAATCTTACCGCTTATCTCCTGAAAGGTTCATAAGGTGAACAGGTCGTTCGGGACACGGCAAAAGCCGCTGTTCCGGTTTCCAGTTTGTGCCTTTCTATTTGTGCCTCTTAGAGTAAAGAAGGGCTGTGTTGTTTGTAAGAGTGAATGCCGTGAATTATAGAGATTCCATAGAAGATGAAAAGGCAGCGGGCAGTTGAAGCCTTTATATTTTACCCCTTACCATTGCACGAAACGCTGCCGCGGGGTATGCACATGGATATGGTGGGATGAATACCAGCCTCTACCGACTACGTCTGGCTGTGTATTGATTTTGAGGTTTCGGTGTTTGTGGAGCCCCGACTTGTTTTCAACCTTTGTCGTTTCAAAATTTAGTATTGTCAATGGCAATGGCGCCAATGACAAATCCAGCCGTAGAAGTATTAATTGTGGCAAGCTCTTTCTTTTCAATCTACCCATATTTACACCAGATTATTTTATATAACATATAAAGAAACTGCATAAGATCCGAATTTCAGAAAATCGAGATAAAAAAATATTGTTATAAATACTCAACTTCTTGCAAACAATAAACCTCGACAAAAATATTCCAACTTCTAAAAAAAACAGCTCAGGAAACACAGAACCCTAACTATACAGCCAGAAATGACGACCGACACAGTACATTCTTAAGGAGTGTCAATTTACTGCTACGTCTTTTATAATATAGATTAGTGGACTACCAGCTTAAATAAATTGGCACGGTCGAGAGGTGCCAATATGGTTTGTTAAATACGTCCTCATGGTGTACCAATCGCCAGCTGTAAGAAGTGATAACTCAATGAAGCTGTGTGCCTAGCCATCGAATCTGTGTTTTCTTTAAACAACTTTAGTTGCAAACTTTGAGCTCTTTTTTAAAGGAGCATTGCGACAATTTTGAGACTTCGGTCAAACTGAGGACCTTGCTCTTTTTAGACAATTTAGAAACACATTGAACAATGCTCTGCGTCAGGCAAAACAAACCTACCCTAATACTTTATTCAGCGAGTCATGCATGGATAGAACAGATGTGGAATGGAAACAGCTAATTGAAGTATTAAAACGGTGTCCCTCTAAACCAGCTATACACGAATAACAACGAGATGGGGTAACATTGCAAGGAAAAGTTCTCGCTGAAGCATTCAATAGTTATTTGACTAACCTTGTTAGTAGCATACATATACCTTCATCAATGGCGTATATGAAGCCTAGAAACGAACACAGCGCAGTTTTCTTTCCAACTGATCAAAATAAGATAACCTTAATTATGTCATCTCTTAAAAATAGCAACGCCTGCGATATAGACGATTTGCAGATAAAACCAATTAAGCACGTTTTGGACGTTCTATCACCTGCATTAACACACATTATGAACTTCTTGTTGTCCATTGGTATTTTTCCTAAAAAGATGAAAACTGCAAAAGTCATTGTTTTGTTTAAAGGAGCGAACAAATACGAATTTTTGAATTATAGGCCAATATCAATATTACCGGTGTTTTCGAAATGTCTTGAAAAAATTATTCGCAATACAGTAACAAGTTTCTGCACTAAATCTTCATTAATTTCTGACTCACAGTACGGCTTTCGCAGAGGTCGATCAACGGAGTTCGCCTTGCTAGAGCAGAAGGAGTTTATTTTAAAGTCGTTTGAAGAAAAACAGTTAACATTTGGCGTCTTCATTGATTTTTCGAAGGCGTTCGACCGTATTGAGCATACTACCTTAATAAAAAAGCTCGAAAGCTAAGGAATTCGCGATGTACCTTTAAATCTTTACAATCGTACTTTAAATTTCTTCAGAACTGTCGTAATAAATGGACATAGTTCTTCTGTCCAACCCATTAGAGCTGGAGTACCGCAAGGTAGCATTTTAGGTCCGTTGTTATTTAATCTTTAGATAAACGATATTGTTATTATCAGCAAAGCCCGATCCTTCATCATTATGCCGATGATACCAGTCTATTTGTTTTTAGGTATAGTGATAGAAGACCTTGTTAAAGAAACGAATGCCTCACTAGAGAAGCTGTATGATTGGAGTGAACTTAACTCACTAATAATCAACACGAGCAAAAGCGAGGCTGTCCTTTTTAAACCTATGAGCCAGACAGGTTTCTTTCTCTTTTAATATTGTCTTGGGCCCCTCTGCCATTGAAATTGTGCCGGACGTCAAAATGCTCGGAATCTATTTTAATGAACAGATGTCTTGGGATTATCACGCTAATAACATTGTTAAAAAACTATCAAGGGTGCTTGGGAAATTGTGTCAATTCAGAAATTTATTGCCTCGTCACATATAAAATGCTTATATACGGGGCCCTTTTTTACCCCATCTGAACTACTGTAATTTAGTGTGGTGTACCACATCTCCGTCAAATGCTAACAAATTACACCTTCTTGAAAAAAAAGGCTGTTCACACAGAACTCAATGTTGCTTTAGATACATATACACCTCCATTATTTAAAGAGCTACGTCTAATAACTGTCCCTCACCTATATGAGTATACTCTACTAACACGATTTAGATCAGCCCTCCGTTCTAACGAGCTTTTCCTTGGACATATTTCAAACCTAACACCAAACATCTGTTTATATGACGTTTGTGAGGGGAGCATTGGAAAATACCAACAAATCCTACAAATCACGGTTTCCAAATGCTAAGGTATAATTTTCCATTTGTTTTAAAAATGTTTTACAGCCATAGTTGAAATTAAATTCAAGGCAGATTACCGTTTGGATTCCATGCGTTTATGAGTACCAGGAGCAATAAAAGAAAATACGCGTCAAATATAGGTTAAAAGACAACAAATCAGCGGTTACAAAAATGGCTATTATTGCTTGACCTAAGCCAAATTTGTTCCGACGCCAAGGTTGTAAAAGAGATGTTTTTTTTTTTTCGACGCCAATGTTATAACTGATATCCCGTGGCCTGTCATAACAAGACGCGGCAAAAGACAGCTCAATGGATCAATAATTGAAGCGCGCAGACCTACCCTTCAACAATTCCTACCGCTCGTAAGAGTCCCGTCATTGTTATCTGAGTTATAGTGAAAGTACTGCGCCATCAAAGTGGTTTTAGCGGAAATTTAGGAAATATCATGTGACCTTCAGGGTTTCGTTTCCATAGGATGAAAACATATTTACAGCCATATCCCGCATACAAGCGTACCTGCGCTGCAGCTGGCAGGATTGTATGAGAGTTTTTCTGAAGTCAAATAGACGTATCTCTTATATTTACGTCGCAAAAACCGACAAATCAACTTTTATCGGTCGGCCCAAAAGAGCCTTATAGATTAAGGAGACGTTCCCCCGTCCCTTTTTACTGTGCCTGTGAGTTCTACCTACATGCTTCACGGGCTGGAGTATAGAGAGATATGACGTTGTCCCGTCGTCCAAGGACCCCCGAAATACTTTACTAGGGGAGAACTGATTTATTTAGTGATGACTCCCCCCCCCCCCCCCCCCCCCCCCCCCCCCCCCGGAGCCGCAAGAGGACGTGACCGGGGGACTTCTCGGAATGTGCTACGATTGACCGGAAGGGGGGGGAGGGGTTGGGGGGGAGGTCTGTCGGTGTTACCGTCCTACGTATTTCCGCGGGTTTTCGCTGTCAACTTTTTCGATGTCACGCGACACCGAGCGTAAAAGACTGCGTTCTTTGACGGCCCGATCGTTTTTTCTTGAGGTCGATAAAGCAGCGAGGATGGAAGGGAGGGACTTGTCTATCATAAATATTGTTTTCACTGAAAAAAGAACAATTATGCATTCGAGAGAATAACAACAAACTAAAGAAGAAGGCTTTGAATCAGCTTCCTGAGTAGGTTGTTTTGTGTGTTCACTCAGTAAGCTTTTTCTGCTTATCGGTCGGCTGTAGATGTTCCGTATTTGTTCAAAGAGCAATAAATGTATATTTTCAAGTAAAAAGTGTCAAAATAACATTTATAAGCAGAATAAGAGAGAGCTATTACTGACATTCCAGAAATGCTGCTTGCTTGAAAAATGAAACTGAAGTCAATCTTCTGGTAATGATCTTTTTGTCAGCTGTATCCATTCAGGTACTGCATAATGATTTACTTTTGTTTTGTAATCTGGAAAAAGTAAAATAAATGGCAGGCGCAGTTCTTCCTTTTGGGGGGGGGGGGGGGGGGGGGGAATAAACCATCAACGCATCGCGAAATTCCGTCCCATCGGGGGTAGAAACAAATGGTCACGGAACCAATGGCCCCAAGTCCAAGGTAGGAGAAAATGGTCCCGCTAGAAGATTGCTCTGAAACTAAGATATGCCATATAATATACTTCATCCGTTATGCAATCAGTGATGTTCAGGTGGATTAATAGATCTGTCTATATCTTGAGGCCAGCTTACCTCGTACAATGTAGGCGGGTATTGAACCTAATTTGATTTAATATTGTTACGACGAATATAGATATATACAATGATTGAATTTACATTAGGTGAAGACTCAAAATGGCGGTTATAGAATATTTTCAAAATGAATACCGCCCAAGAGTTACCTCCTAACTGTTAATTTAATGACCTTATGCGATATTATAGGAGGTATTGTTATTTTCCTATAAGGAATATTACAATATTTATCATATCAGTATTTTTTTAAACGAAAAATGAATACTCCTACTCACACTGTATAAGCAATGAAACTCGAATTACTCCCATCTCGTCACGACGCGGGGTGGTAGCACACATAGCGAGCGGAGCTCGTTGCCTCTATAAGTGCATTCGGATTCTATGGCGCAAATCATTTCTGAGCTTCACTAGAAATTATAATAACCGGTTGAGTTCGTGGAACCCGCAGCCTCGAAATTCGGTGAGGGTGATCGGATATTATCGGATTTATCCAAAAATGCAGAAGGCAGATTGGCGATATTTGTCTTGGACCATTTTTTCATAACTTCTACTTGGGACCATTTGTACCAGGGCCATATGTTCCGAGACCATTTATTCCGGGACTACATGTTCCGGTACCATTTGTTCCTTTTCCCCGGGCCATCTCAATATTCCTGAAATGCCAAGCCCACAAAAAAAGTATTTTACATAATGTTTTATCGAGTGCCCCTACGTTAATCGAGCTACCATTCACATAATAGCGACAAAAATGTGGTGAACTGAGCAATTGGTAGACGTTATATATGTTTGGAAAACACGCAGAGAGCGCGGACTACAAAAAGGATTAGACTAGACAGAACAATGCTGTCGTATTTGTTTTTTTTTGTTTTTTTTTTTTTAGCCCCACCCCTGCCCGTTTTGATCTGGAAGGGCATCGTACCGGCGTGCGGTCGTGTATCACTACTGCATGGTGCACGTTAAAGACCCCAGGCTAGCGGTTGTACTGCACTGGCTAAATTGCTCATCTACAGCCTGAGACTCGCCGCAACTTTAATGGCTGACCAACTACACGCTGTATAAATATCCCCACAACCCAATTTTTTTTTTTTCTTCGTAGTCCGCGTTTTCACGGCTGCTTTTTCCATCACCTTACACTGTAAACAAAAAGTTACCCGGATGGAGATTTGAAGGCCCAGATGCCGATTCAACTCCCAAGCCTAAAGCATTCAGTCACTCCTGCCCATGGGAATAAATAAACCAGAAACCACCACTTTACTCCGGCCGTCAAGGGACATCACCCGATTTTACTCCAGTTTTAAACTGGAAGTCTTTTGTTGTCGACACTCCGCCAGACGAAAGTGAGAGCTGAAAAATACGCCCCTCCATCCACCCCTCTGCGGGAGATCGGCCGCCATCAACGCAGCCGGCGTTTCCTCCGTCCCGCCCAGTCCCGGCTCCGGCACCAGCGGGTTTTCCGCCATGGGAGAGGCAAACATTAAGGATCCAAAGCGCTTTCGGACTCGTTTTTTATCTGATATCGCGACGCCGGCGAACACCAGCGAAGACCAATCACAAAATGCGAAATTTTCGCTCAATCTGGCGACTTCCCAAATGTTGAGGTACCTTGCGTAAGCAGACGACAGACAATCCAGCTTTTTTCAAACCTTTCGGGCAGACGCGAGCGTTTACTAGAGTCTGAACGGCCGCTTTATACTTTAGGTGCGGCAAGTAGAGTTACGGCCAGGGAAGGTAAAATGAGTCAAAATAAAAGAAATCATGCTCGATGAAACGGTGCAGTATATTTATATACATGCGCCGGCGTCGCAGTTCTGTGCCTTCTGCTATAGTCGTGCAATAAGGAGAGAAAAAAAAAAAAAGAAAACCTTTTGCTGTGGACGTAGGGTAAGACAGCCGGAACTTGTCGTCGTGGTGTGATAGTTCTGGTTCAAGTCGCGTAAGAATTTTTTTTTTTTAATTTTTATCTGGCGGAGGTGTCTGTTACTTGTACGGTTTTCATTGTTGTCCCCACTGATCTCTATTGTATAGGCTGGATCGCAGATCGGGAGCCCGTCGCTGTCGCCACCGGTGGCCATTGATTGACACCAGGCAATACACGCAAGTCTATGGGAGAAACGCACATAAGTAAGAATATTGAAGCACCTACGCTATGCTCGGGTGCAAGTATTTTATGGTGTGCTGCGATCCTTATGTCGGGTGTTGGCAGATTGAATCTGTATTTGCCAAACAAAAGTGCACGTCAGAAACGTTTAAGAGGACCGAGAAAGGTGGGCAACGATTGCCGGCAACTTGCTGCTTGCGACGCGCGACCATTTCTCGGCGAAGGTACGGTGTGTGAAGGTCAGTACACGTGACCTCTCTTGCCTAGGCGAAGCAAGTGAACTTTACCAGTTTACCGCTTCCGTCGCATTCTCATATTTACACAAATCTAAATTGTTACTCTGAACCGAGAAACTTGTTTTTTTCTCAAGTTACAGCAGTTCGTGTGCAAAGTAAGAAGAGTTGATGTATCTTTGTGGTGTCGCGAGAAGATGATGCTTAGGCTTTTCCGTTGAGGCGGAGAAACGCTATTCTAAAACACTCTAGCATTGCATGCGCTAATGCAAGCGCTGAACTTAGCGCTTGTATGGGCTAAAATTGCGTGCATTATTCTAAAACACTGTATTGTTTTGCTTGAAATGTGCATTGCACAGGTTTTGCTTCTCTTGCAGCAACTTGATACTCTTGGTGTGGTCAACTGTGTCGAGGTGTTGTCAGGGTCTTCCTCACCTACCCTTACAGCCTGACGCTGCCCGGAGATGGTAAACGAGCGTGCATGCATTCAGTACTAGATAAGGGAATTATTCGAATTCATGTCTCCTGCTTTCGGACCATCTTGGAAAGAGTCGGTGGTTATTATTCATAGCCTTTAATAATGTTGTTCGTCACAGCACGGGTGTTTATTTGAGATGCAAAAGTTCCTTAATTAGGCTGAACTGTAATCGTTTTTTCCTGTGGAGCCTGTTCTTGCAAAAATCAAGCCTAATAATTTGACATCAGGGTGAACAAGTATTTATATCCTGTTATATTCCAATCCCATCCGTAGATTCTAACGAATGCAAGCATGATTTGTTGAAGAGTCAAGACTTCATTTATGTACAGTCGGGGACAAAATGTTCTGGACCACGGGAGCTGTAGCCGATACGCATTGCTACGCCCGCTAATGGGGCGGCACCTGCCAAGACCGGCGCCTGGTGCATGCTTGTCCTTCAATACTCGCAGGCGGCCGATTATTTCGTTTTTCGGCAGCTCCGGCGCAATTCTCCATAGTGAGCCGCATTTTGCCGCTTCGAAAGCATCCGCACCCAGCTGCGCACGGAATCCAAGCTGAGAAGCTACGCCGGCTGGCCGCACCTGTGGGGAGACAGAAATTTTCGCCGGTCTCAGAAGCGGAGGCGCACGCCGCTTTTTGTGGTACATTTGTTTACCCGTTAACGAACGATATGATGACCGGTTATCGCACAACACTTTTTACCCTTGCGACAATGGTACCATGAGGTTCACTCGAAAATAAAAGACTCATACACATTAATGGTATGTCGCGCCAAAAATATTGCTGAATATTGTAGAATACCAGGAGCCGAGTTATTGAAGCTTTCAGATCTGAAATAATCATTTACTTTGACCTTTTTGAAAGTGCAAGAGTTGGGTATTAGGCCTAATAAACACAAATTGGTTTGCCGGTTGTTGAAAGGCAATCTCGAGCACAAAAGGCTGGTAGCACGACTCAAGCTGTAAGGGTGGCAGGAATGCCTCATTCACATTGGTGGTTGAACCATATTTGCGAGGCAGTTCACGTGGACTTGATGACGAAAACGAGCGAACCCGCTTTGCGCTTGCGAATCGAATTCAAGTGTAAAATTTAGCATAAAAGATATCTGGAAGACTCCGTGTATGATTTGAGTTGGCGGCATCCCTCTTCGAGTATGCCAAGACGCATGGAACAAAGAATTGCAATGAACTGTAATCTTACCATTCGTTTGGAGAAGCTTGCAAGATAGGCTAATCCTTCTGTCCGGCTGATTGACAGGCTCCGACTGCCAGGCCAGCCCTACTTTGCGCGAATCTTTGGCGGAGCTAGGCACGGATGCTTCCGAAGTGGTGCCACATGGCCAGTTATTGAGAATCGCAGCACGGCTGCCGGAAACTAAAGAATCGTCATCCCTGCAAGCATGGAAGTATACACATCCCTTAAGCACCGGCCTCTACAGCAGAGGGCACAGCCATGCATATTGATCACCACTCCCGTGGTCCAGAAAATTTTGTACCCAACTGTACATTGCATTAACCTTGCTTTAACCTGCCTATAATATTCTTTGTTTAAGGTTAACGCCACTGCGGTGGGTACTAAGATGGCACCTAGTTATGTTAACATAGTTACGAATAAACGGGAGACAAAATTCCTGTCTGACTGTTCTTTCAACCACTGATCTACAAGATGACATTGACATTTTTCTTATTTGGCCGCACACAGAAAATAATCTGCTAGAGTTTATGCATCAGTGCAGCACTTGACATCCAAACATCTTCTTCACTCACGCTTATTCTCAGATCAGTATTAACTTCTTGGATACCACTGTAATATCAGGAAAAAAAAAAGAAAGCTTAAAACCAATTTTTGTCGTAAGCCGACAAATCGGCAAAAATACCTTCAATAAGAAAGCAACCGTCTATGTAATTATAAGATTGATACACCCTATAGCCAGGCCCTCCACTTCAAACGTGTATGCTCACGGCAAGATGACTTCTAATTGAACTCTTATCATCTAAAGAACGCACTGGAAAAACAAAAATATCCTGCGCGAGTTAATAACGACGCAATTAGAAACGTCGTCCAACTAAACCACGCTGACCACCTGGCGGACCGTCCTCCTCAGTGCAACGCGCAGCGCACGAATTTATCTCTAACCTATAGTATGCATTTTCCCAACGTGAATATTATTTCAGGCGAAAATATAACATTTTAGAACAAAGCGAACGCCTCAGACGTGCATTCGTACCAGCTCGCGGCTGAAGTTACAGACGATCACGTAACCTTAGACGCGACCTAAGTAACTCCCGACTGAATTCGTCCCAACTAAATAACGGATGCCGACCGTGCATGAAAGCAGTATGCCTAGTCTGCAAACATATGCATGAAACAAACACAGTCAATAGCACACATTTACAATTTTCAATGAAAATCCGAGGGCAGCTTTTATGTGACACTCTAAATGTAATTTATCTGCTACAGTGTGAGGTGTGAGAAAAACAGTATATAGGACAGACTGAGACCACGTTTAGACTGCGTTTTAACAATCAGAGATCGCACGGAAAATCCCTGCACAGTCCGCCAGTTTCAAAACATCTCAGCCTCCAGAACCACACATTCGAAAAATTATATGTTGCACTTTTAGACTCTGAATTCAAATCAAATCGGGAACGCGAACAGCGCGAGAGATATCTTATATATCGATTTAACACAATAATATAAGGAATAAATAGAAGCCCGGGAACACTTGCCTCAATTGAGGCGCTTATCATATAAATAGTATTATAACAACATTAAAAAATAAACTGTTTGACCCTAAAACTCCCTGGTACTGAGTTTGGAGCTAGAACTGGACAGTGCGCTTTCGTTCCTTTATTGCGTTGTTGATTTAGTTACCGTATATCTTGTATTTGCGCTCCTCGTACTACCTTTGATGTGTCACCTATGAATTTGGCGGCCTCCGTGTGCGGCTTCCCCCGACTCAGAGCTGATCCCTTCCTTAGTGTTCTCTGGACGCATTTTTTTTCATGCGAAGTGCGTCATTCGGTTTGTCACTTATTCTCCTCCTCGCCCTCCCCCTCCCCTTTTTTTTAAAAGTCTCATTTATGTAATTTGCGACCTCCGTGTGCGGTTGCCATAGACTTAGAGGCCATCCCTTCTTTTGTGCGAGATTCTGGGTGGTGTACCCTTATCTCTTCTCCCTAAGATTTACTGCGGCAGTTATGGCTCAAGTCTGTCACCTACTTTGGCAGAACCGTGGCACACCAGAGAAAAGCCAAACTTCGCATGTTCGAAATACCCAAATTAGGCGTTGCTTTGGCTGTTATGGCTCAAGTCTGGTATTTACACTGGCACAACTGCGGCGGACCTAAGAAAAGCCAAACACAGCGCGGCTGAAATACCCAAATTAGGCGATTTTTTAGCAGTTGTGGCTCACGTCTGGCACTTATTTTGGCACAACTCTGGCGGACCAGAGAAAGGCCAAACTTGGTGTGGCCGAAATACCCAAATTAGGCGTTGCTTGGCGTTTAGAGTTCAAGTCTGGCACTTAATTTCAGAACTGTGACGGACCAGAGAAAGACCAAACTATGCTTGTCCGGAATACCAACATTAGGCTTTGCTTTGGCAGTTATGACTCAAGTCTGGCACTTACTTTGGCACAACTGTGGCGGACCAGAGAAAGGCCAAACTTGGCATGTTCTAAATACCCCAATTCGGCGTTGCATTGACAGTTATCACTGAAGTGTGGCACCAACTTTGGCGCTCCTCTGGCGCGCCCGAGAAGAGCCAAACTTTGGCATGCCCTAGTATCGCCCAACTAAGGCTATAGTTAGGCACCGTGCTTTGGCACTAATGATTGCCATGGCGCAAAACGTAACTGCGCCAAAGTTGGGCCTTTATGTTTGCCAAACCTTTGTCCAAGTTGGGCATTCCTGTGGCGTGCTACTTGGGGTGGTTTAGTACTTCGGGAAAACAATCCAACACCCGGTAACAAACTAATGATACTTAAGTAAGCAATGCGAAAGCTCTCGGCAATACGCTCACAAATGCCTATAAATACTAATGTTCCTAAGAAATAATATTGCGCAGGAAATGTCCACCTTGTTTCCAAGCCGCAAATATTCACTAATTTATCTGTCTACTGCCGGGGATCGTCATTACATATCTCCTCAATATTGGCGTGTGCAAAGTTTACCATAGGGTGACATATGTGACAACTGGTTTCGCAACTCCACACGACACATTTTTCTTTTTTCTTATTTCTACCACGCATAATCACAATGATGCCAAACGTATATCTGCCCTAATTTTCACAGAAACTTCTGTGAAAATTTACGTAAGGAGGCGTCTTTGTTAAGCAAGCCGGTGGCATGATGTGGTACAAACTGAAGGAGAGGAGGAGAGGAACGCGCGTGGGGACGCCAGAAGGCCTAGCTCTGGTTTGGAATGATTGGTTGGTAGGAGCCAATCTAGGCGGCTTTTGTCTCTACTCAGTGTTGGAACGGGTTCGATGCGAACGCTAAACGCCTAACTCTGGTGTTTGGCGTTTGAGCGCGTTCGAATAGTGAGTAGAGTCAAACGCAAGTAGCTTCGCACCTACACACTAATTGTTCTATTCAGAGATCTGAGTTCTGACATCACCGCGCCCTTTCATCTTCTCGTTTTTTCTCAGTCACCTCCCGCATTCTTGTGTCAATCATGCTTGAGCAATTCTGGAAGATGATGCGTATACTTTAACTGCGACGTATCACACTTGGCGGTAGAGTATAAAACGGGGTATGATAAAGCTTTCGCCACCAATCGTTCATCAAGAAAGACTCGAAAACACGCGCTTCGAAAGCCTGTCAACGATGCGAGCCCTCATCATTTGCTCTCTCCTACTTCTGCATGGGTAAGATATCTACGCCATCCTGAGTTGAAGATAACTGTAGAGTTCGACTTCCCAAAGTGCTCAAATATTGGTGGAACCGTCTAGATTCGGGTATGTGGGTAGGCTTCAGTTGTTATCTCAACAAAAGTTTTGTTCTTTGTCAAGTCACAACTTCCCATTTTTAACATTTTTCAGAACTTTGCGCATTCTCTTAATCTTTTTTTTTAACTCATAATGTGTTTATGCGACAGATTTTATACCAAAAGTGTCACGCGCGCCCGTGATGAGCATTGGTAACACGGACGCCAATACCACCTAAATGATGAATATCCCATAGCAGGGTGTGCATAGGTGTCGGAAGCATGTATAACGCAAGGTCGGTCGTAATCATTTATAAGTAACAAGGCTTGATTAATCGCAACAAGCCAGACCTACCAAGAAGGTCAGCGGGAATCGAACCTCTGGTGATGCGGTCGGCAGTTGAACGTTTTTTTTCTCGGGACCACAAGAAGGTGAAATGGCACGCAAGCATCTTGAATAAATATGGCTTGCCACGGGCGGTCTCTTGCGGTAGCACGCGACTGTCCGCGACGACCGACGCTTAGTCCAGCATACATGCAACGCAGGCGACCATCGGGGGCTAGCAATACTTAGACCAGCATACTTTGTCCGCGGACAACCATCGGCAGAGTCATGCTTAGTCCAGCATACTTTGTCCTCATATGAACCTCAGCGGCGAGTGAGACTTTCCTAGCATACTTAGTCCGCAAAACGCCGCCGGCGGCGAGTTACACTGGCTGTAATGTACTTAGTCGACGACGACAGGCGGTGACAAGTCACACTTTGTCTTGGATAGTTTGTCCGCAGGCGCCAACTGTCGGCGAGTCAGCCTTAGTCCTGTATACTTAATCTGCATGTAACCGTCGCCTGGAAGTCATACTTAGTCCGCAGGCGACCGCTGGTGGCGAGTCAGACTTCGTGCAACATACTTAGCCTTCGGGCGAAAGTCGGCGCGGAGTCATACCACAAAGCTATTTGCCGACGACTATGTACTTTACCCTGAAATAATTAGCTAATATCACCACTTTTTCATATTTGACTTACTCAGTATTTCAATATAGTGTAATAAATGGTTAGTGTTAACAATAGCAACTGTAAAAGCATAATAATTTCCCGCCTTCTTCATCCCCCAAAATTGTGTGTCTATAAAGTTACCGGAATCCCACTAGCAGACGTCACCTCGTAAAAAGATCAGAGTTCACGTAAATAACCCCTCATGGCGTACCCACGCCACCTAGCCCATAAGCAACGCTAACCGCACATTTGGCTGCTTACATCGCAATTTTTCTCAAGCGCCTTCATCTCTCAAGTTGTTTTTATATTTTACAGTGATTAGCAAGAAGCTCAAGTACGCGTCCGCCAAATGGGACCCGACACAGCGTACTCTTATCGATGCTAAA
The DNA here is from genome assembly GCF_016920785.2 of Ixodes scapularis. Classification (NCBI taxonomy): domain Eukaryota; kingdom Metazoa; phylum Arthropoda; class Arachnida; order Ixodida; family Ixodidae; genus Ixodes; species Ixodes scapularis. The sequence continues at coordinate 28,387,196 of NW_024609883.1, read as the reverse complement.
AAATTCCTTAGAAATCGAGCAGCGCGCTTTCTCGTCTTTAACTATTTTCGTATCGCCAGCGTTACAGTAATGAATTGTAATCTTGGGTTCCCTGAAATAAGATTTATGAGAAAAATATGGCGTCTTTCTTTTTTCATAAAATGTACTTTTATAACTCATCATTTCAGCACGAAATTCTTTCAAAGCCTTCATATCTTTCATCCCTCATTTGTTACCAGTTTAAAGTTGCCATTCCCTATTGCTGCAGAAATATGTTTCTTAATTCATTCCTACTTCCCTACTGAAAAGGAAAAATATATGAATCTCGTGACGTACCTCGTGACGTCAGGTGTGACGTCACGACGGTTCCGTGCGGTGCATTATAGGACATTTATTACGAGGCAACGGGTGGGGAGGAGGAGGAGGGAGGAGGACGAGGGGAGAGGAGGAGAAGGGGAGGAGGAGGAGGACGAGGGGGAGGGGAGAGAGGAGGGAGTGGGAAGAGGGAGGACGGGGAGAGAAGGAGAGGAGCTTGAAGGATGAGGGGCGGACAAGGAGGGGAGAAGGGGACGAGGAGGTGGAAGAGGAGGGAGAAGGAGAGAAGGAGTCGCAGGGAGGATGAGGAGGTGAGGAGGAGGGAGGGGATATACCCTTCCCCCCTTTTCCTCAAGAGCTGCGCTCTAATTCGGCGTTACAGGGTGTTGTAAGAGTCTCATTTTTTTAATATATGACGCTCCTCGAGGGCAAGCAAACACGTGGCTTGGAAGCGTCGTGGAGCGGCTTTATTTATTGGCCTTCAAATAATTACGGCATGAGCGTTTACATTTTACTAAGAGATTCATCCCTTGAAATGTTCAAAATACTCTCAGAGGTATGACATTACTGAAAGAAATCAACATGCTAGGAAAATATTCATTGCTCAGGTAGCCACCGAAAAAATTTGTTCCTTCGAAACGACCAGTATAAAAGGCAGAAACGCTGAGCTCAGAAGTAGTTATTGGGTGTGTTTGTATTCATGTTTGTTGTGTCGTCTACGTGTATGCGCTCAATATATATGTTCAGCTGATGCTAGTGGTATACGTAATGTCTACATGTGTCTAATATAAGGTGCCTGAAGGGCCCGAGGTGTAATGATGGCGTGAGCAATTAAAACTTTTTGTTGCAAATTATTTGGGCGGTACCTAGCGCCACCTAGCCTAGCTAAAGGGGATATGCAACAGATGAAGCTCAAATGAAATATCCAAAACATGATATGCGATATATGAAACTGATATGAAATACCCAATAAGTACTCATATGAAAATCTGTCGAATAAGCATAACAGCAATACATTCGTACAATGTTTTTCAGTAGGGTTGAGTCCGAGTCAGAGTGTAACTGCCTTCTCCACTCGATCGCTTCCGTTGAAAACGTCTCCTTTTTCGACCGTTACAACTGAATACCTTCCTAATCCTGCATTATGTTAATATTTTTTACTGTTTTATTAATGGGCCTTTTGTTTATGCGTTTTTAAATACCTTATATTTGTCCCCTCTGTAACGCCCCCTTAGCACTGAGGGTAATTTAATATTTAGATATTTATTTAAACGTACTGCGGCCTCAAAAGAGGCCATTGCAAAAGTAGAATATAGCAGGTGAAGAACAGATGAGCACTGTGAACAATAAACGCGGGCATATACACAATAATTATTCGCCATCGACACATGTAACAGAATTAAGTTTCACAATTCCTAAAACGAAGTCGGCGTACGCGTAGATCCAATAGTATTGTTCCACAACTCAAACGGTGCCCGCAAAGAACATTTTTCGAAAACAATGAATATGACACTGAAAGAATAAAATTAAATAAATGCATAGTTTAACATACTTTGACCTTAAGCGACCGTACGCTGCGAGTCCTTCTTAGTGTAGCTTACTTAGTCCCCATGCGACCGGCGACGGCAAGTCGGGCTTAGGTCAGCATACTTATAACCTGTTACACAGGAGTCCATAACTACAGTTAAGCTAACTGCAGTCACTCTAAACTGAAGTTTTGCGAAGTTACACGGCTGAAACTGCGGTTTTCACAAAACTATGGTTAGCGTGAACTGAGCTCCACGATCTCAGTTTGTGCTCGGTATGTAAGCTAAAGATTGCGACTACCGCTGCTTTGCCGGCTATCGAAGCGCTAACTATTTCGGAATACCAGGGTACGCACCTTGAAACAACCGTGGAGACAGACGCCGCAAGAAGAAAGATGTATCAAAGGCAGATATGCAGCAAAAGCAATTACGCCATGTCGCGGGACGCGGAGAAGCCCGCATTACTCGTAGTAGTCGTAGATTGAGGTTTTAAGGCGCAAAAGTAACTAAGGCTATGATGTGTCAAGAAGTGATACTATTGCACAAGAAGATTTAGGAGACCAAAGAGCTTTTTTAGCTGGTAATTAAAAAAAAAGTATAACATATGAGTAGGTTCTTACATTATAAATAATGCTACAATTTAAGTCAACGATCGATACTTTTTTTAAAAACTTAAAAACCTGGGTCGGTGGAAGTGGTGAATTATTTCCAAGTAACACGCATGGGTGTAAAGGGAGATGCTCTTTCTAGAGCTGGGAGAGGTAATGGCGGCGTTTATCGTCATACACAGGACATTCCAGAAGGATATGTAAGACGCTCAAAGGTTCCTGGCAATGTTCACATACAGAAGGGTCCCCCTACCATGCATGAGCCGCGTGTGCCCAATGCGTAGACGACAAAGGACTACCTCATAAAACCTGTCTCTGCGCCTAGCACTCTCCCATTCATAAAGAAAGGCTTAATCGTGTACAGTTTTTTGACACCTGTAGGCTCCCCTATGCTTGCCGCCCGCGTTGCATTATGGGATGTCACACACCCATACACCAATTCAATTCCCGCTAAATTTAGCGATGAAACTGAATTGGTGTGTTGGTCTGTGACGCCCCATAATATAAGGCTGTGCATTTAGTTTTCCCGCTAAATTTGGTAATAAAACTGACGTCACATGTCTTCAACACCAATTCAATTTCCCTGCTAAAATTAGCTGGGAATTTAATTGGTGTTGAGGTCACATGACGTTAATTTTACCGCTAAATCTAGCGCAGAAGGTGGTATCTTATAGTGAGGGTATTGTTACATTTCTAATAGACAAGATTACGTCTATGGTCATATCTGGAAATATTGTAAGTGGGTCACGTGCCGCCTGCACGTTCCTCGTCTTCGTTTTTTTTTTTTCCGGCACGCGTTTCGGCACACAGCTGCACCTTTTTTTCTCAGGCTTGTTTTCTTGGAGTTGCATCTTTTTATAGCCACGTTTTCCTGCTACACAAACTCTCCCATTTGCAGTGAAACTAGACAGTTTGCCTGGGCTCGTTTTTCCCAAAGTTTTGTTGCCATATTCCTAACAACAACTCAGTATAACGTTTCACAATCTAGATTATGTAACTGAAAATCTAACAATTTTTTCTGGAAACCTGAAGTTCATTAGTAGACAAAGAAACTTCGTTGAAATCCTGAAATCCGGATGAATTCAGATATATTTCCTGTTCTTTATTTCAGATAGCGACGAGTTAAACTGTATTTTTTTGGTAGGGATAAGACTTTATAGCATGCAGATTATTGACGTGCAATTTTATGCTCACTTGCACACACACAAAAAGTTCAGGGCGACATAACAGTTTCACTGCAGCGCCAAAGTCCAGCACTTTCACGCTTTCGTAAGAATAATGCACAGCGTCCTGATATCAGGAGTTCAGGCGTTCAACGGACTGTCACCTCTGGAGACATGACGTGAGTAAATTTTACGCCGGAAGATAAAAGCCGTTTACAACTCCCTGTAACGGCGAATTAGAGCGCAGCTCTTGAGGAGGAGGAGGGAAGGGTACTGAGGGTCACGGTGTTCTCGGTGGGGGGGGGATCACGTGTCCTCCGGGGGGGTCGACGTGACCCCCCAGAGAAAATTTTCCGCTAGATTTGCGGGGAAAGTTTTCCGCTAGATTTAGTTGGGAAATTTTTCTTCTAGATTTAGCGGGGAAATTTTTCCGCTAGATTGAGCGGGGAAATTTTTTCCCTAGATTTAGCGGGGAAACTTGTCCGCTAGATTTACCGGAGAAGCTGACATCAAATAGTAGATGAAGGAGTATTAACTACAAGCACACCAGAGGCTGCGAGAACTTTGTCATTATTCACGAGATGGTGATACAGTTCCGCAAACACTTTGCTGATTTAGAGCTTGCGAGGGGTGAAAATGTCTCATTGGTTGATAACGGGCATGCTCTGACGCCACGTCCAATTGAAGGCTGATAACACTTTTGGTCTCACGTAGACCAAAATGGGACTCCGAAAAAAAATGAGAGCCTTTGATTGGTTGCAGTGTAAAATATATGTTTGAAAAAGTCACACAAGATGATATATACTGCGCAAACAAATATTTTAAGCGGTCCGTCATTTGACTTTGCGAGAGGCTACCTTGTTTACGAAAAAAAAATGAGAGTGCTACTTCAATTAAAGTCTTCTCCGATGGAGCGAACGTGCGAGTTTTTCTGGTGGGCTTCCGTCTTCTCACGAAACATGAGTATTCAGCACATGACCCCTCCGGGAACTGAAATATTGTCGCGGGTGGTGACTAAAAAACAATAAATAAAGAGGAAGAAATAAAAGTTTAATGTGGCAAACTTGTGCAAAAAATGAAATGGTACAAATAATAAAAACAGCGTCGCAGGCGTCGAAGTCGGCGTAACAGCGGAGTCGAACACTGGGCCGAGACTGACTCCGCTCGCCTTGCGGAGTCCTTTATGTACCCTCGTAGGTTTCTGGATCATTCGGTGTAGAACTTCCGGTGCGTAGAACAATCGGAACTTGATCGGACGAGAATGTTCTCGACCTTAAGAGAAGGCAAAGTTGAAAGAATAAATAAAAGGACAATCCACCGACTGGAGTTGAACCTGCACCTTCCGAGCAACAGTCAAGAGCGGTAACCACTCGGCCACACACGCGCTTGCTTTGCGACGCGCGTGGCATTACTACCCCCTTTAAAACGCATCGTGTTGATGCGACGTGCCGGGAAACAAAAGCAGCAAAACAAACAAAACTAATGGTAAACTACGTGGAGTTGTGCAAAACAATCCTAAAGAGCGTATTACGAAACCTTCTCCAGGGATTATTTTCGTCATTCTTGTTCAACTCGCTTGCACCTTTGCATTTAATTGCATTATAATTACAACCTTAAATCGCAAGCTTCACCCATGTTGGTGTTAGACTGGTGGCAGCTGATAAAACCCGTTTGCTCTACTGACGTCTAACCCCTGGTTAGCTCAGTTCGTAGAGCGCTCCACCTGTAATGGAGAGGTCCTGGGTTCAATACCCGGACCAGGCGGATTTTTTCGGTCGCTCACCAGTCACCTAGCTGTGTTTGGAGATTTGTGTTCGTCCTTTGTCCCTCTTGTTCCCCTTCTTCAGGGATTATTTTCGTCACAATTCACAGTTCTATCGATCGTAGTACGGCTTGAGGCGCACGACGTGGACGACTTCCGGTCGTGGAGGGCGGCGTGATGAAGTCAGTGTTCCGTCAGGCATCACCTCGTGGTTCATATCCCCGAGTCGACGAAGCACTTTGTAGGGTCCAAAGTAGCGCTTTAGGAGTTTTTCGCTGAGACCACGGCGGCGGATCGGTGTCCACACCCACACCTCGGGGCTGGAAGTGGACGTCCCGACGACAAAGGTTGTAGCGGCCAGTGTCGATACGTTCTTGGGCCTGAATCCGGAGTCTGGCGAGCTGACGGACTTCCTCGGCCCGTTGGGCAACCAGCTGGGCGTCGTCGCTTCAACCGACAGCCGGTTCGTGGGGTAGCATCGCGTCCAGCATTGTCGTCATTTTGCGACCATGAACCAGTTGAAAGGGTGTAACCCCGGTGGTTTCTTTCACTGCCGTATTGTAGGCAAAGGTGACGTACGGCAACACCTCGTCCCATGTCTTGTGCTCCACGTCGACGTATATGGAAATCATGTCGGCGATGGTCTTGTTGAGTCTTTCAGTCAGCCCGTTGGTCTGAGGGTGGTACGCCGTGGTGCGACGGTGGCTGGTGTGGCTGAGACGAAGGACTTCTTGTGTCAGCTGGGCCATGAACGAGGATCTACGGTCGGAGATCAGGACTTCGGGAGCGCCGTGCCGGAGGATGATGGATTCAATGAAAAACTTGGCAACTTCCACAGCAGTTCAGGAAGGAAGGGCTTTCGTTTCGGCGTACCGCGTGAGATAATCTGTGGCGACGATGATCCAGCGATTTCCCGACGTTGACGGCGGAAAAGGGCCAAGTAGACCCATTCCGATCTGCCGGAAAGGTGCCGTCGGCGGAGGAATTGACTGCAAGAGTTCGGCCGGCCTCTTTGGAGGTTTCTTTCGTCGCTGGCATTCATGGCATGATCGTGTCTATAGGTGGACGGTTTTGGGGAGTTTGGGCCTGTAATACTTTTCACGAATACGGGCCAGTGTCCGGCTGTAACCAAGGTGTCCGGACGTCGGGTCGTCGTGGCAGGCTTCGAAGATCTCCTCTCGAAGGTCGGTCGGGATTACCAGCAGCCACGTCGAGTTGTTGTTGCCGAAGTTCTCTTTGTAGAGAACTCCTTGTCTAATGGCGAAGGTCGGCCGGACTCGTAAAAAAACAGGTGGTATGGCACTCCCACGCCCTTCCAGGTGCTCTATTAGTGCGCGCAGCTCAGGATCGTCTCGTTCACGTCGGGCCATGTCGTCGGTGTTCACTGCGCCGAGGAAACACTCGCCGCCATCGTCGTCGCTGCTGTCGGAAGGTGTTTCGACGGGAGCTCTGGACAGGCAGTCGGCGTCGCTGGGCTTGCGGCCTGACTTGTAGACTACGGTCATGTTGAACTCTTGTAGTCTGAGACTCCATCGCGCAAGGCGTCCTGACGGGTCCTTGATGTTTGCAAGCCAGCAGAGCGAATGGTGGTCCGTGACTACGCGGAACGGGCTTCCGTATAAGTACGGACGAAACTTCGTGATCGCCCAGACGACCGCAAGGCATTCTTTTTCAGTCGTGGAGTAATTTCGCTCCGCCTTGGACAATGTCCAAAATGTCGACAATGTCCGACATTTTGGTGGAGGTGCGGGGTAGTGGATAGACGTCTTTCTTCTTAACCAGTACGACTGGGGAGGCCCAAGGTCTGCTTGAAGGTTGGATTATGTTGTCGTTCAGCATCTCATGAACTTGCTCCTGGATCACCTGCCTTTATTTAACGTTAGGCCACGCGCGCGCTGCCTACTTGACCAGCGGCGCGCGCGGCAATATTGCTAATAAATACTTGGAAGACCTCAAGTGACCACTGTGATTTCAAAGGCACACACCTGAAACACCAGAAGTAACCAACGAAAAAAGAGAAAGTGTTCCTTAACAGCTTTCGGAAGACTTCAAACTACAAAATATAGCACTAAAAACAAATTTAATGCAAAAGTGAAAAATAGAGAAATTAAGGGCTAAACTAATTGAGCAGACTTTCTTGATTAGCTGGGACCCAGTGCACTTCTGGAACATTTTGCAAGGAACTTCGATTAGTTTAACCGAACCCTTTTTCAATACTTTCCCTCCCGGTAGAAAAAACAGAAAAAAAACGTGTCGTATGACATGTTTATGGTGTTAGGACTTCGTAGCCCTTGGAAGTTTTGTATGGCTGTACGCCACGCAGAACCGTGTCCTAAGTCTGCGCTCCTACATTTTGGCGAATTCGTCGTGCAAGAAAAGAGCATTGTGGAATATTTTGAAAGCCCGAACAGGGTTAACATGTTAAAAGAGCGACCAGAAATTAAAAAAAAAAAATGTAATGTCGCAATGGCTCTAAACGGAGGACGCTGTGTTTTATATGCGATATAAAACTTGTGTACTATAAAAAAAGAAGAAAAAACTTCTTATGGCACCGAGAATAGACTCCAGACTGCGTATCGCATGTTTCGGGGATCAATTCCTCCCAAAGTCCTTATGCATAGTTATAATTATTTTTTTTTATTGAAGCTAGTTATGATTATACATGAAAGATAATAACTGAGTAAGCCTTATATATGCTTTCGAAGAGTATGCTCTATTTTCTATGGGCTATGCATTCTTCATGTTGCCTTGTGGCGTTTGTAACGCTTATTGGTCACTCTTGCGCGTTAACCTTTTTGCCTAAATGTAGCTGATTAACTAATTTTGTTCTAATAAATAAAAGGCTCGAAAGTAATTTTTTTTTGTTTTAATATTATCTGCAACAGTATACCAATACCCGAAGGTGCGGATTGTAATCGGCGCTAGTGGTAAGTTTACACTTTTGAAAACCAGGTTTCCAAAGACATCCCGGCGTCGACCCACTTCGTAGCATTATAGATGGGCTCAATAGCCCTTTTTCCGAAGCCTGATACGCCCTTACTGCCTGACTAAGAATTTTATATGCTCCTGAAGGTGTTTCTTTTAATTCAGCTCAATGTTCTTCGCCTGTAGTTGTTCTCCCGTGTTCGTCTTGTGTAGGATAAGAAACAAAATTATATGGAAGGTTACAATAATTTGCATGATGCTTCTTGTTTCAGAATCATGATTTCGGAAATATATGCCCAAGAAGATCCAGAGGGGACCCCACTATACAAGTGTCGTAGGAGAGTAAGTGACATGTTTAGATCTAACATTGTAGATATTTGGGTGTGCCTGATTTAAGAGTAGACTTACGTAAAAGTAATTTGATCTTCCGTCACTGCCACACGTACTGGAAGCAAACCAGGGAACGGGGAAATAAATTAGATTCGTAACAGTATTTTATTGATTTTATATCATTAGATAAAAGGCAAAGTAAAGGTCCGTTCACACTTTTGCAACCGAGTACGACCGAGAGAGACCAGACCGGTTTTTAAGCCTCTTGCGACCTCTGAGAACCGGATGCGCCGCTACGGGGCTGGTTCTAAGACGTCGTAAAAGGATTAAAAACCGGTCTGGTCTCTCTCGGTCGTACTCGGTTGCAAGAGTGTGAACGGGCCTTAACTTGTGAGGTTATGGAGGCTACGCACTCAAAGTGAAGGGGGGAATAGAAGGGCAGTACGCACGTAGTAACGAGGCCGGTGTTGCCTTTGCCAATTTATACTGGATAGTCTTTCACCAAGTACAAATATTCAAAACAAATATCGCTTGTGTAAACTTTTAATCTTTTAATTCCCTGTGTCATAATTCAGAGCTTAATCATGATCGATTATTTCTTCATAGCACATCAGCTTTCGGTAAATGTCTAACCTTCGTTAATTTTAAATACCCATCTCTCGAAATGTGTTATTTTATTCTCACTTCCCTTCAGTCAATGAACTAATCTGCCCTACACTAGCGTAGTTTTCTTGGACTTCACTCTTGAGGATTTTGGAATGCTTATGTTTTTTGTTTTTGTTTTTTTTTCTAGTCAAATATGGCGCTGTGAACACAAGTTTTTCTTCTTTGCAAGTTTCGAACTGAATACAAAAATCGACTTAAACGGGACAGGTGTTTTCATAACTTTAGACGAGAGTAAAAATTCAGACACTGGTGGCGTGCTAGTGTTTTCCTTTTTTTTTCTGCGTAACCGCGTCTGGTATTTTGACGTGTACACTAGAGCGAAAATTCAGACGTTGATCTGCTGTACAGCAATACATGTTTTTTTTACGTCCACAGCACACGTACTCTGAAATATTTGCCATTTAGGTAACAAAATGTCCGCGTGTGCTTCTGCGAAAAAGGCAAAAACGTATACCGGATTACAGATGCAGATATATACGAAGCTACATTGTTTCCCGAACGGCAATATGCGTGGAGAATCTGAGTTGGCAGCTGAGCAAATTCCAGTGCTTATTTTCGTCGCTTCCTGCCAGTTCATGCACATCTCTTAATATCTAACACATTATACAGGCTGTTTCACAGAACGCAGGCCAAATTGCTCCTGCGAAAACTACTCATCGCAGCAAAAAAAAGGGGTTGTTGTGTTTTATTCCTGGACCAGGGGCCTATTTAGTAAAATTATTAAAGTCCGGGATAATTAAGTTGTTAATTAATTTTGCGTAATTAACGTTTTTAGTATTGTGTTTAAGCGCATCGTTTAAATTAGAAAATTGCTCAGCATCATCGAAAAACACTAAATCAACAATTTGCAGAACGATAGAAGGCACGGGAAGCATTTTACGGCTTTCTGAAAAACCGCACTTAATCGACGGGTTTTTAAGTTTCGGTTTGCTATCGGAGCGCACCTCAGAAACGGCGGCAGCGCGCCCCGTGGAGAAATAGTGCAGCCAACTTCTGCTGCGCTGTCATAGCGCGACGCACCAGAGGCTGGTTGCACTGTCTGTCCACGGGGCGCGTTGCCGCCGGTTCTGAGATGCGCTCCGATAGCCAACCGCAACTTAAGTGTTCATTCAGCCAGTCTTCCAGCACTGTAGTTCCCGTAATTTCTGAATCAGTCGAATACCCATCTTAAAACTGGTTGGAGTTAAGCTAGCTGGGTATTGCATCGTAATGGAACCTGCTGAACGTTTGCATATGAATAGCGGTACAGGCAAGGAAACAAATTCCCAGCGTTTCCCTGCTATCTTCTATAGGCGCATTAAAAACTCCACAGATTGAGCTGCCATGGCCGACCTTCTCTTGTTTTACCGAGATGTTGAGCCACTAAAGCGGGCATTCGCGAGCCCCCCCGAAGGTCTATGCTAGGGAGAAGAACGCAGTCACACCTAAAGTTGCCACGGCCTGTCCTGCTGCGGTAGGGATGAAGTGAAGCGAACGTAATAAGTGAGAAAAAAAAAAAACTTAAAGTCGGTTATGGCGGCGTCCTTGCACAGCCGCCTGAAAGCGACTATATACCTAGAAACTTTCGGCTGATTTTAACTTTAGCCCTACCATTTTTTTAAAGCATTGAAAAGGTCGTTTAGAAGAAAACCTGGCGGCGTCTTAAATTTTTCAACACCTGGGAGAGAGAAATAAGGAGGGGAGAGCGTGACGTGTGCGACGCTTTCATTGTCCCGAAGCACTGGCGTCAACGCGCGTCAAACTCTCCCTCTCCCCCGGCGCTGACAAAGTGACAGACACTGCCGGGTTTTCGCCAAAACAGGCATTTCGTCTTCGTCAAAAGAGCCTCGCATAGCTGGTGCGAAGCCAGAGAGGAGGAGGCGCCGCGGCGCGGTTGAATCCCTGCAGGCTCAGTTGCCGCTTTCCTCTTCGCCGGCTGTTCTTTGCTCTGGGTTTCCGTAGCAGCGGTGCGTGAGCTGTGATTTGTGTGTAGCTAAAACAATAGATTCGGTTGCCTTCAGGAGTAATATTTATGCCGTCCCTTCCACGAGTGTTATGCGTGTGTTTCTTTCCACAGGTAATATGAACGACCATATCCAAGGGCGACGACATAGTCTATGAGGCAGAGTAAGGAAAAGTATTGAAATAGGTAAAGGAAGATCCAGTGGTGGACACATAGGAGATGCGTTAGCATGATCCTTGGAAAAGACCACGCACGTCCGCCTTTTGAAAAACTAACACTGCGCCACTAACAATGCCAAAAGAGGCAGTAAAAATAGAGGAAGCGAAAGAGAAAGCCAAAACAAAACTGGAAAAAGGCCACGGTTAGCGTTTCCCAATGGGGAACGTGTGTGACGTTTCCCAAGAGTCATGCTAATAGCCGCGTGTCACTGGAGTTACAAAAATAAACAAACGGCAGCCACACACGAGAACAAGCGAGAAACAACACCCACACAAATCCTGTTTGTCGGAATCCGGCATCCCACCTCGCGAACACAATAAAGAACACTAGAACAAGGAAACTTGCTTTCTAGAGGGACTGGAGTTATCAACGAAACATTTCAAAATGCACAGACAAAGGTAGTTTGCCGACGCGGTTCTCGTGCTCCAGTTTTTGGGCGGGAAACTCGCCGACAAACACGGTGAAAGTAGTGACGATAACTTTATTTCTTAATTAAAGCTTCCGCTCATCCTTCAATAGCCTTTGACGACTTTACGAAAACCGTCGTGACTATCGACACCAAACTTATTCCGAACTACAATTTCCGAATCGTTCCTTGTTTGGATCGTTCGAGGCATCCTAGGTAGGCGCAACGCAATTTCACCCGATTTGGAGGATGTTTATACGCAAATGATCGAAGACACGACACGCGTTTTGCGCGTGACATATGGCATCCCGACTATCGAAGAACGAAATGACAAGTCTCTCTGCCTGCTGGAGTGGTTTGCCAGAGCGTCGTGTCCTACTTCGTGGTGAGCGGTCCTTTACTCTGCGTATCCATTTTGACGTAGGGGCGTATACCTCGGCGTGTTTGAAGTACCACCTCGCGCACCAGGTATCCAAGAGCAAAACTATCCCTGGCAAATTCCATTTCGCAACACGACCGCCAGCAAGCAAGCAACGTGCTCTAAAAGCTGTCCAGGGACCGGAAGGGAGGCCCAGGTGGCCAGCGAGGCGTCCTGCCAAGGCGGACCAGTCGAAGAAACCAGAGGACGAATGGCAGGAAGGTTGGAAAGAGAGGCATAAGAGGGTACAAGGTGGGCGAGAAGGATAAGTTCATCTCCCAGAGATCTTTCCTGGTGGGACTGCTCGCGGTGCTTCAAGTCGGACGACAACCAAGGGTTCGTTGTCGATCGTTTGTCGGCGCTTTGTCCTCGTTGGTTAGAGGTGTTTGTCTTTACAGTGGGACAGCATTAGCGACACAAAACTTTGTTGTGTCGCCAATCGGTGTTTGTCGCTCTGCTGCGACGAAACTATTTCATTTCATTTCATCTATTTATCCCTAAATGGCCACGTGGGGCTTTATATAAGGGGGGCGGGCACTATTTCTAAGATTTAAGCACACCGGTACAAACGAGAAAAACAAACAAAAGATAGCAAAAACGTCAGTTACGAGTCGTAAAAGGTGGCAAGTGCTTCTCTAAATTTTAAAGTGTCCGATATGGTTACTATTGAATTTGGCAGTTTATTCCAATTGGTAACGGAAAGCTGCAGGGGAGAAAATTTAAAGGTATTGGTCCTGGGAGTGGATAAAAATAGTTTGCAAGAATTATCTAAGCGACGGGAGATATGAGGAGCAGGTATACAGTACAAAGTTTTCTGGAAAGGAAGATGGTAGTAAAATGTATGAAGAATAGTTAAGGCGGATACCGTCCTACGCGTTTTGAGAGAGGGAAGACCAAGTTGAGCTTTAAGAGTGGTGATACTAGTAGGGAAGGTATAATTTCGATGAATAAACCATGCTGTGCGGTTTTGGACTGCTTCTAACATATCTTCTAATAATAACTGATGGGGATTCCAGACAGATGAGGCGAACTCTAACTGGGGACGGACAAGTGAGGTATATGCTAATAATTGAGTTTCCTTGGAGGCAAGGGAGAGATTGCGTCGCAGAAAGCCGAGAGTCTGGTTAGCTTTGCTAATAATATGGGTTATATGATTTTCCCATGCCAGATTGCTTGTTAAGTTAACACCGAGGTACTTGTAAGTTGGTACATTTTCTATCGTATTACCGGAAAGGGAGTATTGAAAGTTTATTGTGTTATGTTTCGTAGTAAAGGTCATTTGTTTGGTTTTATTTACATTGATTTGCATCTGCCACCTTTCACACCAAGATTCAATGGCACATAGATTAGCTTGAAGGTGCGCACAGTCAGAGCGATTGGTTACTTTAGAATACACAACACAGTCGTCAGCATATAACCTAATTGAAGACTTAATTAGCGAAGGTAAATCATTCACATAAATGAGAAATAACAAAGGAACCAGCACGGTTCCCTGAGGTACTCCAGATTTGACCACTATAGATGACGAGCCACTATTGTTAAGGGTGACATATTGTGTTCGGTTTGAGAGGAAGTTAGCTATCCAATTAATCAGAGTTTCGTCAATTTGAAGCGATCGTAGTTTTAATAATATACGTTAGTGAGGAACCTTGTCGAACGCTTTGGAGAAATTGATAAAAATAGCATGCGTTTCTGCACGAAGATGTAGGTTTTTATGAATGTCTGTTACGAATTCGAAAAGTTGGGTATCATAGGACAGAGACCGTTAGAAACCGTGCTGGTTTACAAAAAGTAGACCATTATCAGCCATGTAGTTCATAATATTTGAGTAAATGATATGCTCCATCAACTTACTTGCAACACAAGTCAGAGAAATAGGCCTATATTTGCTGGGGCAGTCTTTGTCACCGCTTTTATATATTGGGCAAACCCTAGCATGCTTCCAGTCAAGGGGTATGTCACCGGAGTCAATAGACTGTTGGAATATTTTACATAAAAGAATACTAGAAACTGATTTGGTTAATTTGAGCAGTTTAGTTGATATATCATCCGGGATGGGGCAGAATTCTTGGGAAGGTTGTCGATCAGTTTCTCGATGCCAGGCGGGGTAATAGAAATAGAGTCCATACTGGCTGCGGTTGTATATTGAGGGATGTGGTCGGGTAATGGAAAAGACTCTTCAGTGAAGACGTCGCCAAAATAAAAGTTGAGGCTCTCGCAGCTTTCTTTTTCCGATAGTTCATTTCCGTCTGAGTCAACAATGCGGGGGGATGGTCTAATTTGCTTAGGTTTTATAGTTGACCAGAATTTTTTGGGGTTTGTTTTCAGTAAATCAAAGAGGTCGATTTTAAAGAACTTATGCTTAGCCTTCTTAATTTCGTACTTACATCTGGAAGCGCATTCTCGGTATTTAGAACACGCTGATGGGGTTCTAATTTGTTTTGCGCGGCTCTAGAGCCTTTGCTTTTTGCTCAGGAGCCGTTTGAGACTGACGGAGAACCAAGGACGTTCAGTACATGACCTGATATGAACTCTCGGAACAAATGTATGCAAGGCTTCCATTAACGCGCTCCTGACCAAAGTCCAATTTTCGTCAACATTTCTATACTGAAAGCCATCCAGGAAGGTATGCATGAAACGGGATAGATGCAGGAGGAGAGCATTCTGGTCGGCTCGTGGATAGCTGAACACAGTCTTAGTTAAAGGGCATGACTTACTGGTGGGTATTGACAGTTGGACGTGAATAGAAGAGTGGTCACTAAGAGGCTCTAGGAGTTCGACAGCTGTCACACACTCAGGGTTGGTAGTAAGAAAGAGGTCGAGAATTGCAGAAGCGCGAGTTGGTTCATTAATCATTTGGGACAGTGAGTACGCGCTGCACAAGTCAACAAAACCTCGGGCCTAAGCGGGAAGGCAGCGCCACGAGTCAAACGGCATGCGAGCAGGTACAAGAGGCCATGGGATTTCAGTGTAGTTAAAGTCTCCAGTGAGTATAAATATGTCTGTGGGATACATCTGCGCGAGTGATTCCAAACTTTTCTTTTTTTCTTATGAAAGGATGGGAATCCAAGAAGATCGGGCGGCCTGTAACAGGCAATGACCAGTACAAAGAACGAGGACATTTTTGTTCGAACCCACAATGCTTCACAATCATATAATACTTCGCTTTTTTGAACATGTAATGTATTTTTAACCGCTATAAAGACGCCTCCTCCCCTACGACCCATTCTGTCTCTGCGAAAGATTGAATACGAATCACTCAAAAGTAGTTCAGAATTATCAATGTTTCGAGTCAACCAAGATTCTGTTATAACCACAATATCAGCCGAACATGAATCGACATCTGATTGCAACTCATCTTTTTTAGAGAATACGCTTCTTGCGTTTGCGATAAAAAAACGCATTCCCTAAGAATCCACCAATGGATCCCCCTGCTACTTTCGGCCTTATGTGGTCCAAGCCTCAGCACAATGCTGGCTAAATGTTATGAGTATAATTCGCTCAAAAGGTGAAGCCTAACAAAGATTTTTTTTTGATTTCAGTTATATCGTTGCCACGCCATTTCACAATTAGAACACATTTCAACTAAATTATAATAGCAGAAATTTAAAACACGCCGCTTTCAACTCATATAAAAATATAGAGCTCGGTATTTTCATAGACATTACTAAGGCTTTTGATTTTAGTAACCACTATTTATATTAAACTAACTTTGTACTCATGGCTTTAGGACACACGGCGCAACTTACTAAACCGTATTTATAAAACCGGCGTCTGTGAGTTAATATGGGCATTCACGTCACTTATATCAAATCAATAAAATCGGGAGTACCCTAAGACAGCATACGCGGACCACTGCTTTTTAACATATACATCAACATCCTTAATATCACAATACGGGAAGATTAATAACTTTTGCAGATGTCATCAGCATCTTTCTATCGGGTTTGAAATCCAATGATATTATACAGAGAGCAAATTACGTCATTCGAAATCTAAAAAATTGGTCGACAGCAAATAATACATTGGTAAATAAAAACAAAATTAAATCTATAATATTTTTGTTCTAAAAAAAAGAACCTTCCCTTTCGGGCGATATAATTTAATACTCGACTCCTACTGAAATTGAAAAACGTTCAAAACTTCAAGTGTGTTTTTAAACAAATCATATGTTTTGGAAAAAGCAGATAAATCATATCATTTCAAAACTCGCCTGCATGACTATCTTACTTCACCGACATCGCCTCATACTTTCGTCAAGTATGCTTTTGTAAAAAACTCGTTTTTTTCTCATCTGCATTATTGCCATCGTGTACGGGGCACTGTAACTAAGATAAATAAAGACATATTATTTTTATCGCAAAAAGAGCAATAAGAAGTTTGCAACCTGCCCTATGATTTTCACACAGAATGTATCTTTAAAACACTGGGAGAAATAAAAATACGCGAGCATTACGAATACAAGTTTAGGTAAAATTTAAACGCGGAATACTCAAAAGAAATAGTTTTTTTTTTTTTTTACTTTCGCTAACAAATATGGTTTTGTTTCAGAACAAAACCATATCAAGATATTCGACGTGTCACTCTGACTTCTGGATAGTGAATACGTTCGTACAGATTATGAATCTCAAATAATTGAAAAAAAAACAACAAGAACAACTTTGCGTTCATTATTAAACACATTGTTGCAAAGATATATTGATATAGCATTCAGCATCTTACGGAATCTTATAAACTAATTCCTCTCAATGTAAACACTGTTCACTGCTTTATTCTTCTGCTAACCCCAAAGCGAAGTGAGTTTACAGTGTATATATTTTTCAGTGCGTATTGCTTTTTTACTCTTGCATTTCTGTTCGATGATTCGATGCTTATTCTCACTTACAACCTTCTTGTGGTTGATATTTTTTTGTTTTGTACCTTTTTATGGAAGAGCCACCATGCTACATTTAGCGGCCAAATTGTCGTCACGTGACCTGAACACCAATTCAGTTTCCCCGCTAAATTGAGCGGGGAAAATTACGTCACATGACTTGGTGTCACGTCACCTATGAACAAATTGTTTCTCCGATAGATTTAGCGGGAAAATTGACGTCACGTGAGCTATGCAGCAATTCAGTCTTTTCACTAAACTTAGCGGGAAAAATTACGTCACTCGACTTGGTGTACACGTCACCTATGAACAAATTCAGTATCTCCGTTAGGTTTAGCGGAAAAATTGACATCACGTGACCTCAACACCAATTCAATTTCCCCGCTGACTTTAGCGGGGAAAATGACGTCACAAGTCTTGGTGTAACGTTACCTGTGAACAAATGCACTTTCTGCGCTACATTCAGCGGGAATAATGACGTAAAGTGAACTCAGCAGCAATTCAACTTCCCCCTAAATTGGCACCATGACAGAACAGCACACGACAAAACAGCACGCGATAAAACAGCACGGTCAAAACAGCACGCTTGAAAAGAGCACAGCGTCCAAACAGCACGGCGACAAAACATCACGCGTCAAAATAGCACGCGCCAAAACAGCACAGCGTCAAAACGGCACAGCGACAGAATAGCACGTGCCAAAACAGCACGGCGTCAAAACAGCACCCCGACAAAACAGCACGGTCTCAAAACAGGACATTGACAATATAGCTAGGGTTTGGCATTTTCAGTTTTTATTATTTTGAATTTCAACGTACCTTTTTCGGTTTTTATTCCACACAGAAATTTTCGGTTTATTGCGGTGAATATTTGTAGACTCATAAACGTCTCGGTTCTTTTCGCTTTATTGACGAAAACAAGTGCACGGACGAAAATGCAGTATTTAAAAGCGTTTGTTTAAAATGTATCGTGAGTAAACCGGGTATTGATTTTCTTAATTGTTGTTTTCTGTGGCAGCCGACGTGACCTGTTCTGCGAGGCGCACTGGGACCCTATCGTAATCTGACATTATCTTCGTGTGCTCGTATTTGTACGTACACTGGACGAACATGAGCTTCACTACCACTTCGGTCGGAGAGCCAAATTTCAAGATCCAGAAATCTGCAAGCATTGTACTTAGTGCGTTTTTTCCGCATTTTAACGACTCCGAGGGGTGTTAAATTAGCGCCGACTACAGAAACGACAATAAAACAATCGTATGTATGCCCTCCTGTATACGGAAGCTAGGCGTGTTGTGTTAAAATGTGCGGCATTTATGGACGTCCTTGATTTTCATTGTTCAGTTCACGATTAAACTCTCTTCTTTGAACAAAAAATTCGGCACAGAAATTTATATCAGGTGAAAAACCCAGATTTCGTCCTGAAGACCCCTGGGCCCCCGGAGCTTTAGTTGAACGTTGAACCGATCTCGGAGACAAGCTGAAAACTGCGAAAGCAAGTGGCATACGGTCAGTAATCAATCATAACCCTCCCCCCCCCCCCCCCCCCGCCTCTCCGAACTTCCTCGAAAATACTGACCTTTTTCAGTTAAAACCGAATTGGAAAAATATTAATTCGTCGTTCTTTTACCGGTTTTATTCGGTTTGAGCCGAAAACGCTAAACCCTAAATATAGCGTATGTAGTTAAAAAAAATGTATGTCTCTAGGAAGGCACCGTAAAAGAATGGAGTGGCACGGCCAATTCGTCGAAAGCCAACTCGTTCTGGGCTGATTTGTCAAATCTGTTTTCTTGGGAGCGAGTTCGGAGTGGGGAGTATACTCGATGGGCACATGAAGGCTCCCTGGGCAATAGCGAAGCCTTTGCTTGTGCGTATTCTAACTATTTCTCGAGCAGTTCTGCTAATTTTGACGCGCAAGCTTGCTGGCAATGTCGTCTACAAAAGAAAAAAAAAACGATTTACTTGAACGGAAAGTGTTGTCGTTAGTTGTTAAAAAA
Source organism: Ixodes scapularis (assembly GCF_016920785.2). Taxonomy (NCBI): domain Eukaryota; kingdom Metazoa; phylum Arthropoda; class Arachnida; order Ixodida; family Ixodidae; genus Ixodes; species Ixodes scapularis. The sequence continues at coordinate 28,368,070 of NW_024609883.1, read as the reverse complement.
AAAAAAAAAAAAACAGAAAGCGTGTGCGGCAACAGTGTGCTCAGCTCATGCTGTACGGCCGCAGCATCGAGGCTGTAACATGTTTCTGCTTCACCTGGTTCCCCTCGATCGAGACCTTCGTCGGAAATAATCTGTGAATTTTATTCAAAACGACTTCTCGCCTGCAAGCTGCAGCCGCTTGTTTCCTGGACATTTTATTCACGGAGAATGAACCGCGCAGAATCGGTGCCCATGGTACACCTTGAATACGGTCGACATTAAAGTCACCATATCTTACAGGTTCTACCAATGCATCTCTAATCGGCGCATCTCCCGCTTCTTTTTTTTTTAGGGGGGGGGGGGGGGGGGGGTTCTACGCTTAGGTGGTAATTACGAAACGACGAGTACTACGGAACCTAACCGGACCGCCGCAAACCAGACGGTTGATAACTTGAACTTATGGATTTCTTTTTCCCAATAACTTTTCCGCTTTCGATGGTCCTACAAAGAAAGACCAGACAATGCGGCCAACATCGACCGCGAAGATATCACCTCTAACTACCCAATCTCTTCGAGCATGGCCCCATCCTTTAAAACCTAGCGCCAAAAAATGAAAGTGTCAAGGAGGTTCGAAATTATTCACACAGAGAGAGGTGAAAAGCGCGCTCGAAGTTGCAACTGTTTTGTCGCTGAGCTGTTTTGACGCCGTGCTGTTCTGGCACGTGCTCTTTTGTCGCTGTGCCGTTTTGACGCGTTCTATTTTGACGCGTGCTGTTTTGTCGCCGTGCTATTTTGACGCTGTGCTGTTTTGACGCCTGCTGTTTTGACCGTGCTGTTCTGTCACTGAGCTGTTTTGACGTCGTGCTGTTCTGGCACGTGCTCTTTTGTCGCTGTGCCGTTTTGACGCGTTCTATTTTGACGCTTGCTATTTTGACGCTGTGCTGTTTTGACGCGTGCTGTTTTGACCGTGCTGTTTTGTCGCGTGGTGTTTTGTCATGTGCTGTTCCGTCGCGTTCCCTCTAAATTTAGCGGGAAAATCGATGTCACGTGACCTCAACACCAATTCAGTTTCCGCGCTAAATCAAGCGGGAAATATGACGGCACACGACTTGGTGTCACGTCACATAGGAACAAGTTCACTTTCGGTGCTACATTTCGCAGAAAAATTGGCATTTTTTCTCTAAATCTATGTCAGCCGCCTCCTCGCAATGCGGTTCAAACACGAATGCGACTGTGGCATTAATCCCACCCAAGGACCTTCGTCCGCGCTACCGGCCTTTTGTGCTCAAGAATGCCTTTCGATCACCGACGAACCACTTTTCCTTCATTGAGTATAGAGCAGTGTCCGCGCCAATTCCAGGGCGCCGCCATGTTTATCTACGCTCGCGCCACCACGCGGAGAGAACTGGCAGGCAGGAGGGGGGGCTGCGTTGGCGGCGTTGCTTTGGGGAGCTGGATGCGGCAGGCTGTCCGAATGCACCGGCACATCGTGAACGATGTTTTCACCAGAAGCCTCCGCGGCCCGTTCTTCAACAGATAAGATGTCGTGAACATTCGAGAACCCATCTCGATCAAGAAAACAAGAGAAAACCTTTCTTGTCTTAAATGTTCTCGGTGTCTGCTGACCCTTGACATCCGCGTTTCAGTCCGAGTTCATTCCGTAGTAAATATTTCGCTACCGCTTTTTTGTAGCTTTCAAATACTTGATTGTTGGCTTTTCTTATACGACATTACATTCGTGAAACGTTTGAGACCGATTTTCGCGATCTGCTTGCCTTTCTGCGGCAGCGCGGCTCTGCCGAGCCGAACTAAGTGGGAGGCGTTCACTTGATCGAACGCCGTTTTACCGAATGAAAACGAGACCACGACGTTTCATCGAATGACTAGCGAATGAATCTAGTTACATAGACAGCTCAGATTAGCTTTCGTTTGTAATGTGCCGCCCGGTCTGCCGCCGCAAAGCGGCGTAAACGAAGGCTCCGAGTATGTCAGCACGCGTCCCCCCCCCCCCCCCCCCCCCCCCCACACAAAAACACACACACACACACGCTGCGAGCGTCTGGGTTCGAAACTATTGCTTTCCAGTTCTAAATGATGGTACTTAGTTGAAGTGGGAGCTGGAATTCTACGAGGTACCAGGAGACACTTTCTTTCTTTCTTCTTTCTTTATTAAATGACAAAAAAAAAAGGAATTGGAGATGTTGGCTGCCGTGGAGGGAGACACTTTCTATCGGGCACCGAATCAGGGTGCCTGTGGGGGCGGAGTCTAGGAACGCTACTGATTAATATTGTGGCAGCCGATCAGTTATGATAACAGACGAAACTTCGACTCGTTTGTTCAGAAGTTCGTGGTGATATTTTATTAGCCCTCGTTACAGCACACCAAGGGTCTTAGGCAGTGAAATTCACATCACGCAGGCTCGTCCGTCGTTGTCAAATGAGCGCAGTCGACGACGAGGTGTAATGAGCTACTAAGCTTCACAAGGAAAATGCGCGTGAGAAAGAGTTTTGAGGCAGTCCAAAACACCGATCCAGCAGACGCACGTACGTACGTTTACTCCGGACTCCATGAACGCGACGGCGCAAGATCGAAGCGATCAAAGAGTGCCGGCGCCATCGCCACCCGGTTTTCTCTACACTTTGCGCGACAACGGCACTGCAACGGAGGGCACTCGCCTCGGCGTTAACAATCCGTGAAATAGAATAATTACCCACTCTTGAAGCCATTTCAAATGATAAATGAAAATACCTCGGCGTTCTAGAACTTTTGACGATACAACTGTGCCGAGCGCCTGCACGGCACCGTTGTTGCTCATGAAGGCCTGCTTATTTGTAGTTGAGACGATGATTCCATATCTTTCGTGCCACTCGTGGTGCTTGAAATAACTTCGAAGGGCACGGGAGTCTTCTCACGAGGACGTTGAAGACACTCAACACCGGAGCCACCAAAGCAATCGCACAAACCGTCGCCATGTTTGCTTCTTTGTCACTCGCGGCGCGGTCAACTCATCGCGAGATGTTTCCTGGCTTGGCTAGATGGAAACCAACAGCGGCAAAGTGGCGTATGGACACACGGCTCTCACATTACGGTCACTATACTCACACACTGCGGTAAACAGGACCGATGCGGCGAAACGGCAGTCGGCACACCAGCGAAGAAGCCCTCAACGGGAAGTGGCGGCGCAGGCCGACGCAGCCCCCCCTCCCCATGAGCGTCTGGGTTCGAGATTATTGTTCGCCTTTGCTCCCTGCGGTCGAGGCTAAAAAGAGCACTTCCGGACACTGGCCTATAACATCTAACTCTCGCTCTCTCGCAAAGATCAGAGAAAACGATTATTCCGGCTAATGATACGTTTACAGCTGAGAAAGAATCCGCTGCCGCGGGAGCGGATTCGCTCCCGGAGGCGGCGGCGACGAGCGGGTTGTGCTTACATCTATTCCTTTCGAGCGGCGGCGGCGGCGCCGGCTGCGGCAGCAGTTCTCGAAACATGCAGTCAAATATGAAGCGAAAGCACGAGAGTTCCCTCCTAGGCTGGCTCTCCCAGGCGTTGCTGCTCCCGGAAGAACGCGCACTCGTGACGTAGGCAGCGTCGCGCCGCGCTAGAATGTCACTTCCGGTCAACGAAACGCCTCGTTCGGCGGCAGAAACAAGTCTTGGGCCTCTACGGCTCGCCGCCGCGTTTTCCGCCCACCGTTTTGCCCCAGCGGCGAAAGCTGGACGGATTCGCTAGCGGATCCGCAAGTGTAAACGAACAACAAAAAAGCTTGAACGACTCCGCTCCTGGCATTTTACAATATTCCGCAATACTCTGGCGCGACATGTCCTTAAAGGAGTGGTGCAGGGTCGTTTCATGTGAAACGTCCCAGACGTTGCGCTCGACCACCTCCGATTTCTAAAAAAAAATTCGCGGGCTTCGGCCACAATTTCCGTAGCCATACCCTCAAATAGTTTTGACGAAAAAAAATTTGTGATGACGTGAGCGCGATTTTAATTTTTGAAAACAGCGTGAAACTAGGCATCACTCAATAATTTACGAAAAAATCAGCTTTTTTTATAAGACACCCAACAATATTTTTTTCTTAAATTTGCACGGTTGTCAAGTTACAATGTGGTTGAGTTTGTGCCGTTTTGTTTAATTTAAATATTTCAAAACAAATACACATTTTTATTCGAAAATAAACATTTTTTGTTATTTTAATAAAAAAATATATAATTGCTCCAGGACCTAATAATCGTTTTACTGGCTGCCCTTTAGGTAATTAACCTATAAAAAATGTTTTAAACCGCTCAATTAAACATCTTGCAGTAAAAAAAAGATCCTGAAGTTGCCAAAAAGTGCGTTTTGACGCATAAACAGCCGTTTATTCCACTCTGAAGTGGTCCCAGTAAAAATGCAAAACATAGTGGGTTTGAAAGAACGATTGATTGTCTTTTGAGTCTGGAAGTTGTGGGCACCCTGGCGGCTCCCCAGCCAAGTTGCCCGACTGCGAGGCAAAGGTGCCGAAGTTTTCCCGCGTGGCGGCGACGTCACGCCAGCCACGCGCACATCGGATGCGCCGCCTTGATAAGGCAGATCAGAGGCGGCGCACGGGGAGTCGCTGCCTGGACTCCGGCAGCGCCGGTAGCAATGTTAATCGTCTTGTCCATGTCCAATTAAATGTAGTTTCTTGTTGTTGAAACCGTTGGCTCCGTGTTATTCCTCCGGGTCGGGTATGCAGCAAGGCAAACCGACCACAATGGCGCCCAACCGTGGTATGCTACCCACTCGTAGGAATTTCACGGGGCTTGGTTTCTTCTTTCGGTAAGCCTTTTTCATATTCCCCGTGTTTCCTATCGTTGTTTCGTACTTCCGTCACGTCCACGTTTGCTGTATTGGCGTGTTTCTGACTGTGTTTTTGTGACCGCGGCAATCGTTTTGCGCGCTTGTGTTGGGTTTTTGAAGGCGTTTCTTTTTTTGGTGCTTGCAGGAATGCTTGCAGGACGCAGCGCCCGGATGAAAGTCTGGTCCGGTACGTTCGGGTCATGCAAGAGCTTTTCAAGAGGGCGGACCCGAAGTTACCGGAATCGGACAGAGTAGCTCGGGTCAGAAGGCGGTGTCACCCCAGGTACCATGGCTACCTGATCAACCGCACCTTAGAGACCCTTGAAGAGCTAGCCCGGGGCGCCCGCCTCATCGAGGAAGCTCTTCATGCCGAGCGGAACTACGTGCCGCCGCCACCAGCCAAGTACGCGCTCGAGCCGGCATGCGCATGGCGGGGCCCCGAGGCCTCCACGCAAGTGGACTGTCCGAACGAGACCTCCCTTCCCCACCACGTCAACCAGGAGAGTTGGCGTGGCATGCATGGTGAACTCCCGTGCGGGATAAGCGTATGTTCGCCTAACTCTCCCCGAGAGGTCCCCGGAGGTCACAGCGAGGCCCGTGAGGGTTTCGGGCGGGGGTCGCCGCGACAGGTGGGAGGTCGTTGGCCGTGCCCTATCGCAAGCTGGGGCCCAACGGAGATCACCACCCAAGCGAACCATCTTCATCAGTCTGCTCCTGCAAGTGCTGGCGAAAACTGGCACGGTGCGGTCGCAAACCCGCAGCCCAGCAGCATTGACCCCCGCCGCAACGGAACAAGCCCTCCTGACAACAGCCAGCCGCAAGCCTGGTGGAGGCCCTCCCATAGTGGTTCCTTATCCGATCACTGGAGGCGGTCCGACGGGCACCTCGGTGCGGGTGACCTAAGCAGGCAACTGTCGTCGGACTGCTGCTACCACTGCGAGCAGCCCGGCCATCAGCGAAACCAGTGTCCAAGACTTCTGGACACTACAAACAAGAGGTGACACGAGACGGCGGCAAAGGGCCGGAACCAGAACCAGGGAAACTACTACGGCCGGTGACGCTGAAACGAGACAGCCACTCGCCGACGGCCATTGCAGTCCCTGGAAGCAGTGAGGCCGTGGCACAGATTCCATCGGTATGTCGAATCCAGCCCGAGCCTAATATCATTGAACCGCGCATGACGATTTCACTGCTCGATTTTCCCATTGCCGCACTTTTGGATTCCGGGGCCGCTATCTCGCTCATAGGGGATTTCGTTTTCGAACTCTGCAAAGCAAAAAAGATAAGCCTCCGGGAGTGCGAAACCCGTTTGCAGCTAGCTTCTGGTACAGCGATAACAGCTGGAGGAGCCGTGAGGCTGCGGATTCGGTTTAATGGAAAGAAGCGGCGTCAGCGATTTCTTTATATGCCAGGACTTGTGGTACCTGTGATCTTGGGCCGAGATTTCATTACAGGCGAAAGCATGACGCTCGACTTTTCTGGTGGAGGATACTGGCTGGGACAACAACCGGAGCTGACTCCGTTTACCAAAAGGGAGGACTGCATCCCTAACCCGACCACTGCAGCCTACTTCACCACGGTGCCAGACGTCTTGCCTGTCGGCATTCCGGACCGTGATACCCCGCAAGCTACGTTAGCTTTTCATCCGATACATGCATGACTCTGCCTTGGCAGGACACAGCAGTGGGAGCAAGACTTACGAAAAGTTATCCCAAATTGCTACCTGGCCAGGCATGAGGCAGGATGTGCTCCGATACGCTCGTAGCTGCTCGGTGTGCCAGAAGGCAAAACCACGTGGTGGCCAGCCCCCTGGTCTCATGCAACCAATCGCGAGTCAGAACCCTTGGCAGATTTGTTGCTGTGACGTCATGGGCCCCTTCCCACGTAGTACCCGCGGCAATCAGTACTTGTTCGTGGTAACCGACCACTTCACGAAGTGGGTCGAGTTATTCCCTTTGCGGAAGCTAGATTCGCAAAAAATCTGGGAGTGTCTACTCGAAACATTCGCTAGGTTTGGGTTTCCTGCACAGCTTGTGAGCGATAATGCCTCCTATCTCACGAGTAAGGTGTTTGTGGACGCATGCGCGGTGCTGGGAATCAAGCACAAAAGAACTTCCCCGTACCACCCGCAAGCAAACATCACGGAAAGGGTAAATCGGAACCTTAAGATGATGCTAGTGGCCTACACCGAGCGCCACAAGGACTGGGACGCGAAACTGCCCGAGCTGGCATTCGCAACCCGTACAACCACTAATCGGTCAACGGGTCTCACTCCTGCCCAATTAAATTTCGGCAAGGAGCTTGCGTTCCCGCTTTTTAACAGTCTCCTTTCTACACAGTCTGGGGGAAGGCTTCGCCCCTACGTGAAGTTCGCAGAGGACCTGCGAAAGCGCTTCTCCGATAACCTAAGAGAGGCCCGAGAAAATCTCGACGTCGCCCGAGTACAGCAGGCAGAACAGTACAACCAGGGGCGACGTGACTTGCTGTTCGAGGTGGGAGATTTTGTACTCCGGCGTACTCACCCACTGAGTGACGCCGCTCGAGGCTTCGCAGCCTCCCTCGCCAACAGGTGGGAAGGTCCGTTTCGCGTGCGTGAAAAGTGCTCACCTCTCACTTACAAACTAGTTAACTGTGAGTCTAGTGAGGAAACCGGACCTGTTCATGTCACCGACCTTAAGCGATTTTTCCAAGCAGAAGACGAAGATTCCTCGCAGGACCGGAACGACACTGACGGCAGTCCCGTTCCTGAAACCCCCTTGTCTCCACCAAGGCGGCGGTATAACCTGCGACGTCGGTGACACCAAAGAGAGAGGAACCTTTTTTTTTTGTCTGCTTGGCTTTGCCTCTCTCGCATTTTGGGGGTAGTTTTCTACTTCCACGGATCTGCCCCTTTTTCAAGAGAGGGGGGAGAGGATTGTGTGCCCACCTCAGATCCGTTATTTCAAACTTTCTGGAAGGGGTCCGAAGATAACGTCAGGCTCAGCCCTCAACTGAGTCCCATGTCGTCTGCTTCTATGTTTTCTACGAAGCTGACTCATGGACAAAACCGTCGCCACACCCGCCATCTGAACGACACGGCGGCCGGTCTCATCGTGGACCGCGGCCACCCTCTACAGGACGGAGCAGCAGCTGGCTAGGATCAAGGACCACGTGCAAAGCAGCCACCTGGTGGAGCCCTGATCCCGAACAAGCGACAAGCTGGAGCTGACCGAGCCGCCGCGCTCGTCAGCAGCCGCCGCGCTCGTCAGCAGCCGCCGCGCTCGTCCAGCAGGCGCCGGCCGGACTTACAACGTCAGTCCGCCCAACAGCGCCATCCACCCCCTGACGCCCACAACGTCTCCCGTCATCGAGATGCCGGACGAAGCTTGAGGGGGGGGAAGTGTGGGCACCCTGGCGGCTCCCCAGCCAAGTTGCCCGACTGCGAGGCAAAGGTGCCGAAGTTTTCCCGCGTGGCGGCGACGTCACGCCAGCCACGCGCACATCGGATGCGCCGCCTTGATAAGGCAGATCAGAGGCGGCGCACGGGGAGTCGCTGCCTGGACTCCGGCAGCGCCGGTAGCAATGTTAATCGTCTTGTCCATGTCCAATTAAATGTAGTTTCTTGTTGTTGAAACCGTTGGCTCCGTGTTATTCCTCCGGGTCGGGTATGCAGCAAGGCAAACCGACCACAAAGTTTAATCAGAGTAATTTTTGTTTAAAGCGAGACAACAATTTTTGAAGTTGAACTCTCGCACCACTACCCGGAGTCGCTTCTTAAACGCCTCTTCGCCGCACAACACGCCACATGCGACAATAGCCGAAGTGATTAGGTCCAAAGAAACAACGGAGTTCGCTGCCCGCTTCCCCTCGTCCCTCTTTTCTGGCTGTAAGGGAAGAAACGGCGGGCATCGTGTACTAATCGGGGGTGCCGCCAGTGCGTCGCCATAGCAGGCCCGTTGTGCCCTTTGTACCCGAGGGCGGCTCCTCACACTCCGAAACGCGATGCCTAATCGACGGGCAGCATCAGCTTAAGGGCCACCCACACTAGCGAGAAAACGCGCGTGGCACGCCGATCGCGGCAAGTAACAAAATGTCGCCGAAGCACAGTCAGCGCCACGTGCGCGTGCAGAGACACGCCCTTTATCTTCCCGCTTAACCGATTTATCGGCGCGCCGGGCGCGTTTTCTCGCTAGTGTGGGTGGCCCTCAACGTGGACGTCTGAAGCACGATGATATCGCCGCGAAATCTAGCCGTCACGCATGCTGCGGTGAAAAGCGGAACTATGATCCAGTTCGCGCTTAGTTAGAGCGCAGTGAAGGCTACAGGCGCGTGATCAAAGCTCTGAAACGCGCTCATTCAGTATGTTAACTCGGACGCTTGAAGCATCGTCACAAACCAAGATTGCGCTTCTAGCATTATTTTCGGTCCATATTGTCAGTGCGGGAATCTTTACGTGACCCATTGGAGATAATGAATAATCAAAGGCAAGTGTCCGCACTATTGACACTGGGCATCGAGACTCATTCCTTGCCTTTTGAGGAACCCGCTTCTGCGCTAGCAAGCTAAGAAAGGGCTGACAAGCGAGAAGTTGGCTTTTGAACGACCATTTGAGATCGGAAATCTGTCGAAGAAAGGACTTCATTTTTCGTCAAGTACGTTGTACGGTGGTGTAACGATGGATAAAACTGGTCCCTCTGGAGAAAGAAGTCAATGTATTGTTCCTGTGGATGCTGATCAGGGTACGTAGGAAAGACGGCTTTCTTTTGTTCAATACAATGATAGTTGTGTCGCGTTTACTCGTGCCTACCCTGTCACAGTATCTGTATAGTTGCGGCCGCTCAATTCATGACTTTTTCAAACCAAATAGACGAGCTATGTTTTTAAAGCTGGCCGTTCGTCGCACATGTAGTATGTGTTACGTTAGCCATGTTTAAGCCCAAGCTGTAGGGAAGGATGCATTGGCTTATATTAAATACACATGGTTCGCCTTATACCTGTCACTAATCAATTAGCGTTATAAAAGTTCAAAGCCGAATGGCGTTTTGCGTACAAAGGCTCGCTTCTGCACGTAAGGCGCATATGTGCCCATGTCATTTATGCGCAGCACGCATATATGGCTCACATGAATGAAGGAGCAGTCATGTTCCATTCATATTTCTTTTTCGTTGCAGAAGCCGAACTTCCTCCGTGCTCCCTTTGTGCAAGGGGTTGCCATGTGACCACACAGACCAAGACGCGGTCCCTCATCAACGCTCAAGACTTGAAACACACGGATCGGCGGCTCCTTTTGCTCCGTTCCGGGTGCCCACAAGGTGACATTCGTACAGTGTGTTCACATCTTTCTCAAGCATACCTTAAAAAGTACACATCACTGATTGCATCCAACTGGTTTTCTAACCCTTGCTATGAACACGTAAAAAACCGCCGTGGATCAGCTGTAATTACAATAGTCTTGGCAGATGCGTACCCCGATTTAAACCTTATTCCTGGAAACCGACTTTTTCAAGCATGCCGGCGAAATTGTTTCGAATTGAAGAAGAGACCTACTTTTCAAGCACCAGCACCACCTCTGGCTCGTGATGCCCCTTCTGAGCATGATGATCCCGAGGTAGCACTTGAGAGCGTCAACTAGGCCCTGGCATCCGTTGGAGAGAGCCCTCTCCAACGAAAACGAGGGCGAACAAGCCGCGAGACGTACGCCCAAAAGAAGGTTAGACAACTTAAAATCTCTGCCGAAAGAAGAATTTATACATATTTGGGTGTACAGGAGAAACGAACTTCTCAGACGAACCAGGATGAAGATTTTGTTTTGAGTGACTACATGTCACTCATGCAAGATGTAAAAACAAGTTTGACATGGAGAAAAATAGAGATAAAAAATTACAACTTCTAACATTGGTCCCACCCTCTTGGTCACACAAAAAGATTATGAACTTCTTTGGAGCCTCGGAACGACAAGCGCGTCAACCGTAAAGGTCAGGTCAGAACCAGGAATAATGGGCACCGTGCCAAAAAGAAGAGGCCGCATGGTCAGCGAAGAAGTCACGGCCTCCATCATGGAGTTCTATCAGGACGACTCTGTCTCGTACTGCCTACCGGAAAAAAGGGCCTGCTACGTGGTCGCCAAAAGCGTCTGTTGTTGCTCAACTTGAAAGAAATGCAGGAAGAATGGAAAAAAAAAAGCTGCGATTTCAGGTGCGGCTTTTCAACATTCGCAAGCCTGCGGCCTTCACATTGCGTCCAAGCAGGGGGGAGCGGCACACACACAGTTTGCGTGTGCATGCAACATTAAAATTTTAAGCTCATGCTTCATGCTACAGGATTAGACGAAAGCACCGAAGAACTTCTATTCACTACAGTATGTGATCTACGCAATGAAGAGTGCATGCTTGACAGGTGTGCCAAACGCCCAAGTACCGATTTTGCAGATACTTTTCTCCGCAGCACTCCACTTCTTGACCCGGAAGAAACGGATTACGTCCATGTGCAACGGTGGGTTAGCGGGGTGCGTTGCCAACTGGAAACCGTTGTTCTCACACCAGACGAGTTCCGCGAAAACTTCTTAGATATCCTTAAGGCGCTGAAGACTCACCACTTTGTGAGCAAACAACAGGCACGATACTTGCGGGAGCGCAAAGCAAACATAGGCAATCACGAGGCAATAGTACTCATAGACTTTGCTGAAAATTATAGTTTCAACGTGCAGGACGCCCCGCAATCCTATCATTGGGTGAATACTCAGGCATCAGTACACCCCGTTATTATTTACTTTCGCAAACAAGAACCACCACCCCAGAGATTTCAATAAAACCATTCAGTTTTATTTCTGACTGCCTAGAACACGACACCGTGGCAGTTTCTGTATTTCAGACTGAAGTAATTAATATGTTAAAGCAAGACCTTCCGCAAATTAGAAAAATGCACTACATTTCAGATGGTGCGTCCTCTCCCCCAGTACAAGAATAATAATAATAAAAAGAACAACTTTGCAAACCTCTGTCAACACGAAAATGATTTCGGCATTTCCACTGAATGGAATTTTTTCGCAATGTCCCACGGGAAGACTGCTTGTGATGGAGTCGGGGGTACAGTGAAGCGTCTGGCAGCAAGGGCCAGCCTTCAAAGTCCCTTCGAGAACCAAATCATGACACCCCAGCAGCTGTTTACCTGGGCCAAAAATAACGTCGGGGGCGTAACAATACTATGGGTGCCGAAAGAAATGGTTGAAAAAAAAACGAGCTCGACTCACTCTAAGATTTAGCTCAGCAGTCCCCATCAAAGGGACAAGAAGTTAACATCACTTTAAGCCTGCGTCACCATCTGCGCTATGTGCTGGACTTACGTCCTATTCAACAACGCAAGAATTTGTCATTTTAAAGCCGATTTGAACACAAACCACACGTGAGCCCTTAACGGCGCCCATTCGTCAACACCACATCGTCTCGTCGTTTGAGATTGCCCGTTCACGGGTCTTTTTTGCTGCTGTTTATATCTTTCCTGACGTTAACATGAGAGAGTGATCGCGTTGTATATGTAGGAAACACCTAGCTTACTAATGGATGCTCTGAACCGGCAGCGCTAAGCATCTCCTGACATCAAGACACTGGAAGATCGCAGGAGGACATCGCCGCGTAAAACGGTTGAAATGGGAAAAGCCATAAAGCAACGAGAGTGAAAAACAGCCCCTTTTCACCAAGATGTACCCGACAACTCAAAGTCCTGCTTGCTCCCTACCTGCGTGGGCACACCGCTACACCGTCCCACGCTTCGCCGGGCTCGACGGTGCCGAGCTGTGCAGAGAAGAGGCACAAGAAATGACGCCAGGTTGCGACGTAAAAGCTCAACTTCAAAATGTTTTTTTTTTCGTATTTAGAAACAAATTATTTTAATTAAACTTTTAAGAACAAAAGGCAATAAACTCTTCTGTAAAAGTCACCATGTTTTGCATTTTTCGTTCGACCACCTCAAGGCAGAATTGACGGCTCTTTAAAAGGCAGAACGAAATTTTGCACAAATTAAGTTGTTTTCTCTGCAAGATATTTAGTTTTACGGCCCGAAACTTTTTTGTTCAGTATATTCACAGAGTTGGCAATAAGAATTTTTAATCACCTGCAGCAACGAGATAGTTTGTAACCAAACTATCACAAAGGCTGAAATTGTCATATATTATCTTTTTTTTTAATTGCTTCAAGCGAATATCCATGATCCTTACTACACAACAATCAAAATACCATGTGGTTTTTAGGAAAAAATAGTCCACTGTTTTATAAAAATATTTTAATTTTCATCAATTAATAAATGACTCCTAGCTTCACTCCTTTTTTACGAGTTCAAACCGCCATCACTCCCGGAAATTTGTTTCTCGTCAAAAATATTTTAGAGAAGCACCACAAACATTATGGTGAAGAACCATGAATTTCATTTTATGAATCGGAGCTCGCCGTGGGACGTTTGGCATGGCATGAAGAAGTCCACGCCAGCTGATGCCGCCCGTCGGTCGATTAGGCATCGCGTTTCGGAGTGTGAGGAGCCGCCCTCGGGTACAAAGGGCACAACGGGCCTGCTTTGGCGACGCACTGGCGGCACCTCCGAGTAGTACACGATACCCGCTCTTACAGCCAGAAAAGAGGAACGAGGGGAGGCGGGCAGCAAACGCCGTTGTTTCTTTGGACCTAATCGCTTCGGCTATCGTCGCAGGTGGCGTGCTGTGCGGCGAAGAGGCGTTAAGGAGCGACGCCGGGTTGTGGTGCTAGAGTTCAACTTCAAAAATTGTTTTCTCGCTTTAAACAAAGATCACTCTGATTAAACTTTCAGACTCAAAAGACGATCAATTGTTCTTCCAAATCCACTACATTTTGTATTTCTACTTGGACCATCTCAGGGTGGAATAAACGGCTGTTTATGCGTCAAAAAGCACTTTTTGGCAACTTCAGGATCTTTTTTTTTTACTGCAAGATATTTAATTGAGCGGTTTAAAATATTTTTATAGGTTATATACGTAGAGAGAAACCAGTAAAAAGTTATATTAGGTCCCGGGAGCTATTATACATTTTTTTGAATAAAATGACAAAATATGTTTATTTTTGATTAAAATTATGTATTTAAAATATATTTAAATTAAAAAAAAACATGCAATATAAGAAAAAAGTATTGTTGGGTATTTCACAAAAAAGCTTATTTTTCGTAAATTATTGAGTGATGCCTAGTTTCACGCTGTTTTCAAAAATTATAATCGCGCTCACGTCATCACAAATTTTTTTTCGTCAAAACTATTTTAGGGTATCGCTACGGACATTGTGGCCGAAGCCCATGAAGTTTTTTTTTAGAAATCGAAGGTGGTTGAGCACAATGTCTGGGACGTTTCACGTGGAATGACCCTGCAACGATATTCAATTGGAATGTTTTTCACTTTACACGAGCTTACTGGCATTAATGGGACTGACGGATGTTTGCACGCAACGCCACTGGCCAGGAAGCTCCTTTGTTGTAGTGAAATGTCAAGGACAAAACAAAAAGCCGCTCTTAAAATAACAAACTCAAAGCCGCTGTTTATCGCGTAGCGTGAAAGAAAGTTAAATCGCTTGCCACCAGATCAAGCAGAGCATTTTCAAGTAGCTACGCTAGGTGGCGCTAGGTACCGCCCAATACATGTTGTACAAACGCCACCTTCGGGGTTTTCGGGAACCTTCTGTTATACAAAAAGGTAGACACATTATGCATACCACAAGCATCGGGTGTATCTCAAAACGTCCCATTCGCATTTGAACCTCGCACATTTCGTCCCATTCTCATTTGGTCCTTCTCGTTTGAACCTTCTCATAAGATCCGAATCGTGTTTTTCGTAACTTGGATCATTCTCATTTTGCCCGTTATCTGAAAACGTCCCATTCGGATTTTGAAAGTGCGCATTTCGTCCCATTCTCATTTGGTCCGCCTTGTTTGAACCTTCTTATAAGATTCAAATTGTATCTTTCGCAACTGGACACATTCTCATTTTGCCCGTTTGCGCTACGACCGAATGGCACTAGTTCGGCATGCTTCTAAAGTTGTTAAGCCTTCGCGGCTTTGTTGATGAGCTTTACCTTGGTTGGGCCCCCAACATACCATCAGATGTATGTTATGTGTAGAGGTACGCACTGAGAATCGTACAATGACGCCTGCTTCCCTTCCTCTGAGCTAACTAAATAAAAGCGATGAACATTTAATTTGGAAATTTTGTTTCAACAGGGATAGCACACATAATAGCAGTGGTTCTCAGCCATTGATCTTTCGCGGACGCCTTGTAGAAAGGCGGAGATGATGGAGGACCCCGTTCGGGGTGAGAGGAATAGAAAGGTATCGAATATCATGATAATGATTTCATAAATGAATATAACTAATTGCTAGTGTAAAGTAGACTTATCTCAATGACATCAGTGTTGTACGGAACGGCGTTCCCAGGAACGGCGTTCCTGGAACGCGTTCCTTTTAGGGGGAACGAAAAAACGCCGCCGTTCCATTTTGCATCGCTGGCACTGGAACGGGAATGCGTTACATTTTTACTGGAACGGAGAAAGTAACGGCGTTCCTTTTTTTTCGTCCGGTGCGGCAATTTTAATTTTATTTTGAACAAGGAAATTTTGAAAGTACAAAGGGCAGGATCTCGTTACCTTTTTGGCTGCTAATCTTATAGATTATTTTGTGTGGTCTTCGCTTGCTAACAGTTTCGGGTGCAGGAGAGCTCGTGGTCATTCATACTTTTTTGAGTGCCCAAAATTGCGGTACAAAAAGCAAGGCTTTTAGTCGTAGGAAAAGACGAAGACAGAGGGTTTTTTCAAACACAGCTACTTTCTTTGGTTCTACCAAACACGAATTCTCATACACCCAGAAATCTTTGATTGTTTTGTTGGTTGTTTTGAGAAGGGCCAGGTGAATTGTTTTGAGAAGGGCCAAGTGAGAAGGGCGAAACGAGAACGAACTCAAATGACGAGGGTTGAAATGCGAAGAACGAAACAGAAAAGGACCAAATGCGCCAGGTCGAAGAGAGAAGATCTTTTTGAATATGGTTGTTTTGAGAAGGTCCAAGTGAGAAGGGCGGAATGAGAACGGGCTCAAATGGTAACCACCCAGAGCATCAGCTGAACATACATTGAGCGCATACATACAAACATCAATACAACAGCACACTAACCCGATCACTACACCCGAGCTCTACATTTCCGTCTTTTACACTGGTCGTTTTGACCGTACGGAATTTCTCGGTGACTGCCTAAGCAATAAAAGTTATTCCCAGCATGTTGATCATTTTGAAACAATGTTATGCCTCTGAAAGTATTTCGAATAGCTCAGGGCATGATTCTCTTAGTAAAAAAAAAACGCTCGATCATGTCGTAAATATTTGAAAGCCCATAAATCAAGCCACCCAATGCGGTTCCAAGCGGTCATGTGTTTGCCTCCCCGCACGGCACGTCGTAGCCAGCTTTTTTATTGTAATGTTTCGTTTTCAACCTGTGTTTTTCGTGCACGGCTGCGATTGCCGTCTTCAATTATTCTCTGTAGAGCGGATATTCACTCAGCTGGAAGAGCTGCTTCACAGGCAGAGAAATCGCCGTTCGATATACTTGAATGCAGTCAAAGCCGCGACATGCGGTAGGTGTTAAGTGTACGGAGCTACGCCCTGGCGAGCTCGAAAACTTCTTGCGCTCATCCGAGCGCGCCACTTGGAGAGCAGGTTCTCTAGGAACCGTAGTATATATAAATAACAAAATGAAGGATAACTTTTTGGGGGTTTGCTACCATTTTTTCTTAATACTAAAATTCCGAACAGTAAATATACGCACTTTTTGTCATATTTTCCTGCTGTTCCGTCCTTACCCGAGAGCGAAATCTCTCTCAGGGAGGAGACAACCGACAGTCATATTGGCCCCGGTACGATAGGAGCTTACGGTTCAGACCAGCGTTCCAACATGACTATCTGCTCGTCGATCGATTGCACCTAATCCCTCAAGTGGTCTTGAACTCTCTGATGTAAAGCGGAATGTCAAACTGCGACACCCTCCTCCGATCACGGCCCGTCTAGCGGCACCAATGCCCGACAGTTTACGCCATCTCATCGTGATGCTACACCACTGATGCGCGAAGAGAGTCATACCGGCGATAATTCCAGTCTTCTGTGCAGAACGCACACCACTGCCATCACGATGTTGCTGCTATGTTGCTGACAAGCAGAAATACAGAACAGCGCCGATTGTCGGTTGGCACTCGGCATCGGAGAACAGAACTGGACTCAGCACGAAAGGCACCCGGCAGCAGAAGACGCCTGTCTTCAAAGCAGTTTCTGCGATCTCCATGACGTCGAAAGCGGCGACATAGTTTCGCGTGGTTCCGCGTGGGTCCAGCACTCCGGAGACAGCCATCTCACCCAGTCTACGTAGCGCTACTGGCACTGTTCCGGAACTTCGCTGCTTCTAGCGCCTTCGTTTGCGCGTTTGATAAAATTAGTGGGAAAAACGTCAATGCAATCAAAATGTTCTGCATGTTTGGACTGGGAAACGGAATTACAGGCGGCCTTCGCTGCCGCTGAAGCTCAATCAACTCAACATTAATTTATTAAACAACGTGCGCGATGTGCTCGGAAAACGAAACCGAAAAAAGATGAGTCGGAAGGGCAAAAGCTTTCTACTGTCTGCCTGGAGGAGGAGAAACACGTCTTGTTCCTCCCTTCTTTTCGTGTCCCCCTGGGGGCGCGTCAGTAGAAGGGAGGAAAATGCGCCGTCGCTACCTTTTTCGCTCATTTTTTTAGTGTGTGCCGGAAACAAAAGAACCAACATCACTGAGGGCATGGAGAGACACGCATAAGCCAAGCGCCGTTGTCGACAGCAGAAAGCGTAACACAAATATTGATCGCCGCTCCTGTAGTCCGGAAAATTGTGTCCCCGCCTGTACGATACTTGAGCTTTAACTTTGCAACAGATAACGGTAGTGTTCGCGGTAATGGGCTTGCGGGATTAAAATATATTAGGATATAAACGTCGCGTTCAACCAATGCCAAACTTTTAGTCTGGGTTTTTGTATAAACAGGATGCACAGGAAAGGAGGACCACAGCACAACCTAAATATTGAACACCTCACATATTGAACAAACACCAATGCTGTGGCGGAAAACATGATCGGGGGCTCTGAAGTATGAACATCGGGTTTTTTCAAGAAGGTCCAAAACCTGCATACACAAGTGGGAATTATCCAAATACGGATGTAATGAGTAAATGCAGGCTCGTTTACCATCTTCGGAAAGCCTTGGGCTATAGTCCTGTTGCGTTGCCCAGGGGGTGCTGCGAAAAAGGACTTGTTAGGACTTGTTTTGGGTAGTACAAATATTAGCGTCTCAAACGGTCACGCATGAAGAAGCGTGCCTGCTCTGGTGCGGAGCTCGAGATCGCGATTAAAATACAAAGAAACAAAAAAAATTCGAACGCCGTCAAAGCTAAGACGCTAATGGCGAATTCGGGTGGTCAGTCGCCGGCGAGAACGAGCCGGCGGAACCGGGAAGCAGAAACGCTCCGGCGGCACACCGCGTGACCCTCACCACCCGAACACGAAACGCCAGGCGGTGGCAGTTTACTTCGCCTCTTGCCCGCGCGACACCGCTAGCGAGAGCCTGTCGCAAGTGTCGCCGCCGTCACTCACCGTCACTCATGTCCCAGCGACTTGGATTGACTTTTGTAGCGGCTGCTAAAGTTACTTCAGATCAGTTTCCTTCTAAGTAAATGGTCAGCTAGACCGAGAGGGACAAACACATACAAAGAGAAACAGAGACATACACACCGCTGACTATCAACTAAGACTTTATATTTCTTCTTCATCACTGTGACCCACAGATTCACAGTTAAAGTAATGCCAATAAATGACCCTAAATCCTTACAGTACACTACTGAATCAAAATACTGATTAAATAAAATAAAATTACAATTGAAACTAATTAATTACATTAATTTATTAATTATTAATTTTGGTCCAACCCACAGACCACCGCCGAAACATATCCCTCCTAGTCCCTTTCACGGTGCCGTGCCACACTGCAAAAACTGCCTTTCTCTCTTGCTGACCGTGATGGAGGGCATGCTCACGCAGTCGTCGCCGCTTTGCTCAATGGCCAGGGCCTCGAGGATCTCGCGCGCAAAAGCATTCCTGTGTCTGTTAATAATGGAGACGCTAGTAAACCGTGGCCTGCACCCGCACGTGCGGCAATGGGCAGCAAGGTGCCCAGCTCCCGTGTCTTGCACCGACGGTTGCGGGTGCAGGCCACGGTTTACTAGCGTCTCCATTATTAACAGACACAGGAATGCTTTTGCTCGCGAGATCCTCGAGGCCCTGGCCATTGAGCAAACCGGCGACGACTGCATGAGCATGCCCTCCATCACGGTCAGCAAGAAAGAAAGGCAGTTTTTGCAGTGCGGCACGGCGCCGTGAAAGGGACTAGGAGGGATATGCTTCGGCGGTGGTCTGTGGGTTGGACCCGAATTAATAATTAATAATTTAATGTAATTAATTAGTTTCAATTTTAATTTAATTTTATTTAATCAGTATTTTGATTTAGTAGTGTACTGTAAGGATTTAGGGTCATTTATTGGCATTACTTTAAGTGTGAATCTGTGGGTCACAGTGATGAAGAATAAATATAAAGTCTTAGTTGATAGTCAGCGGTGTGTATGCCTCTGTTTATCTCTGTATGTGTTTGTCCCTCTCGTTCTAGCTGACCATTTGCTTAAATTATGTACCAACTAGCTCAACTTCAACCTGTTATTCAGTTTCCTTCTCTCGTTCATTTTTTTCCTCACTGACCTTCTCTCTCATTTCGGAAGTGACGACACCGGATACAGTCTGGCGCCTACTCGCCCGGCCGTTCGGAGCTCGGGCGGAAAAAGCGCCGGAAAGTTGCCGGTGCTTGCCCGAGAACCACCACCCGAACGGTGCGCGCCGGCCGGAAATTGACCACGCGAACACTATTGCCGGTTTTCCGGCAAAATAAGTTGCCGACGATCGACCACGCGAATTCGCCATAAGAGCGTGAGCCAAGAGATGCCGTTTCACGCGTTCCAAAGTAGACATGAAAATGAAAACAAAATGAAAGCGTCGCGACACAGGTGTTCTGACGTCACCACCCAGAGATAAGAGACGCGTGCCCTAGTGGTGGTGTCATGAATTTGGCAATTTCGATTGTCTTGCAACGTTGAGTCAGGCTCATTTCTGGCGTCCAAAGGTGTTTTTTCATTCTTCAGCACCACACAGAATTAAAAAAGATCAACCAACCTTCCATAAGTAGTGCGAGGCTCAATCAGGTGAGCTTGTACTATCCAAAATGGGTGCGCTACTGTTTGTTCAAAGCTTCAGCGCAGGAGGCCTATAAGGGCAGATTAGTAAGATTCTTACAAGACCCCGACACAGCTGCCCGCGCCAACAGTATCATCAAGTTGCTGCGAGAGAAGCAGTAGCTGTGCACGTTACCACATGTCGAGCAAAACAATAGCCACGTTTACATGAATGCGACATAGTCCCATCGACTCCAGTTGTTGCATCCGATGAGGTCATGTCAATGACTTAATCCGCCATGGAAGCGCATCCCATTCAAGGCCGGTAGGCAGAGCAGCCCACGAAAACGAAGGTCGCCCAGCATCTTGAAACGGGGAGGATTATGGGAAGAAGCTGCTGCAAGAGACGATGCTGAGAACATGGCGGCGGCCAATCGTGTTGGCGGCGCAGAAAACAGGCACGGTCCCCGGGCGTCCCTTCGCACTTTTCTCTCGAGAAGAAACGCGAGCCTTTCTTGCCATGTTGAATGAGCTTGTCATAGTTGAGCTGATGAAAATGCAATTATGCAAAGGTGCAAACGAGCCGGAGAAGAATACCGAAAATAATCTCTTCGTAGGGGGAACAGGAAGGTACCAAGGACAAACACAACTCTGCAAATGCAGCTAGGTCACTCACTTGTAAGCGACCCAAAAAATCCACCTGGTCCTGCTATCGTACCACGAACCACTTCAATTTCAGCGGAGCGCTTTGACAACTCACCTAGCCAGGAGTTAGACGTCAGTAGGGGCTGCCACCGACCTAACACCAACAGGGGTAAACGGCCTGAATTTTAGGGTTATGATGAGAATGGAAACTAAACAAGATAAAAGGGGATTAAAATTGCAATACTAGGCAAAGCTTCTTTGCCTAGTATTGCAATTTTAATTCCCTTTTGGAATATTCAGGTTGTAAAACGCCGAGGATTGGAGGGAGAGGAGGAAATGAGGGTGCTTTGGGACGTCGGATCGCTGAGCTCTGGTTGTAATAATTACTAGGTAGACCTGAAGCCAGGTGCTGTACTCGTCTTCACTGTACTCGTCGAACGAGTCAGAAAGCAAAACGTGAGCATCCGGCGTTTTTCTCTCGCATCATAATATGTTCGACACGTTCACTGAAGCTGGCCAGAGCTCAGCGTTCCAACGCCCACGGCACTCATGTCTCCTGCACTCTCTCTGCTGCTCGGCGCATAGACATGCTGAAATCCGAGACAGGAAGGTAAATACAAACGCAACGTGCCAAGTTGTGTTTGTCCTCGTTTTTCGCCCCCATCTTTGGTTTTAGTATTGCGAATAAAATGAAAAAAAAAAGATAATTCTTTTCTCAAAAATAAAACAAATACAAATGTATTTTCTCAGCACCATTGACCCCGTTCAATAAAATTTCTCTAAGTTTCTTAATTTCCTTTGTCACCTCCGAATGCGGAGTTTACGACAAAATTTTCAACACGCGAGTGTTCGGACATACTTGGAAACACACTACCCTACCACTTGGCAACCAAAACAAATGATTTTTGGCCGTCTCAAACGTCAAGATGAATCACCTTGACAAACATTAAAATCAATTTTGTTTTTATATGGCTAACCACGCTTTTTTTTTAAACTTAAAGCATAGGCACACAGAGTCGCTTAATTTCACTTACCTTTCAAATATTTTCGAGTGTTTTCAGGGAGCGGAACCGAACTTGTACGCTCAAAGTCAGGAGGCATTCACGGCAGTCACTTAGGCAATGCGTCGTCCTTACATAGGTTAAAAATGCCTCTCTATCTAACAAAAAAATTAAACCGCATCTCCACGTGGTGAAGGATGTTGATTGGGGCGAAGCTCTGGTGGTGCTTGTCTGCGTAGACGCTGAGCCGCAGCATGCCGAGCCTTTCGTTCGTTTTCATTCATGTCACGCTGTGGTCAAATGCTCAAATGCTTATATAACCACGTTCCATACCACACATTCTCTTTCTGACATGGATGAAAACGAACTAAGGCTCGGCATGCTGCGGCTCACCGTTTACGCAGACAAGCACCACCAGAGCTTCGCCCCAATCAACATCATTCACCACGTGGAGATGCGTTTTTTTTTTTCTTTTTGCCCTACACGAGTACGGGAGCACGTGCTCACGTGATCGTGAGCACGTAAGCGCGTGAGCTCACGAGCAGGAGCACGAGCCCCCACGCCGGGCGGACATACGGACATGTCTAGCCAACACTACCTAGACAGAAGGCCTCTGCATGGTTTCCTCTTCCTCTATGAAACGTCATCACAGTCGGATCGCGCTCGGTCGGCTATTGGACCCGAGTCCGACCTTCGACGCGCTGATTGGACACGAGCCGCAACCGCACACTGACGCAGCACTCGTGCCCAATCTCTCGCCTCGATCAATCTGACTATGATGACGCGTGTGGAGGCCTTCTGTGTAGGTGGTGTTGGTCTAGCCCCTAAAGGGGTATTCACACGAGGGAGAAATCCCGGGGATTTCTCCCCGGCACGCGCGCATCACGAGATAAAAACGCGAGGCTTTTGCACATCGCAAAGCCTGACGTTTTCGTCGTTGGATGCGCGTGCCGGGGAGAAATCCCCGGGATTTCTCCCTCGTGTGAATACCCCTTAAGGAGCTTCGCCCCTAAAAAAAAGAAAAAGACTCCACTTCGCTATTTAGAAAAGCGCCCAGGCAGCAGCATACTAGTCGCCCATTTCCTTGGCAAACAGGACGCGCTCGCCGGGCTGATCCTTGCGCCCCTCGCGAGATGCGAGCGATTTCTCCTTGTGCCCCTGGTAGATCCGGAGCCGCTAGAGCACTCTTCGAGTGAGATTTAGTACAGCCTGTTTTCACGCCATGCTGTTCGTAGCGGGAGCTCTTGCTGCCACTTCGATGCATGCTCTGAAGCGCGCACCCGCAGCGGTTGTGGACCTTCGTAAGCGATCTCCTAAAACTCCAGCTCCGACTGATCCGGGGGAAAGTGGCGGAGCGCGTCGAGCGAGCCGCTGAAGTTCTCTGCGTCTCCTTTTTCGGAAGAGTTTGATCCGAAATCACTCATCAACATTTCAGTTCTAATAGTTGTGTTACCGATGTTGTGTCAGTCACGAAAGCGAATGTACCAGTGACACTTCACTATAAAAGTTCCTGGATATCAGATGGACCCGGTGCTTTTGCAAGTGTTTTTTCGAGGTGTTGGAAGGCCGACGATGCGATACAACGCGGTGCCGTTGCTCAACCACGAAGAAGAGTCCAAATCCCAAACCAGCGCTCACTATATGCCAGGGAAAGGAGCTGTAGGTTCAAGCATAGCTTAGAAAGCTAGCGGCAACTGTGGGACACGTCTTCGCAGTGAACAAAGAAAAGGGTTGCGCTCTCGGTAGTTGAAGTTTCCGTAGCCGTTTCGCTGCTAACCTACGGTCAATGACTAGACGCGGCGTCTCCCAGATACCGTTTGACACTCTTGAACGAAGTAATAGGAAGAAACACCCATAAAGAAAGTTGTTAAAAGTTGAAATTAACGCGAACATCGGGGATATGACGGCGAACGTGCAAAAAGCAACCAATCCTCTGTGGACGGCCATCAAACAAAAAAAAAAAAGAAATGAACGGCTAGATTTGGGGCTGTAACAGGCGTCAGCTCCTGTGTGCACGCTGTTTTGGTTTCTATTTGAATATTAAATTATCGCTTAATTAGATACGTAGAAACACTAAAATCATTGGAACCATGATTTAAAAAAAAGATCGAAGAGAATGTTGTATTTTTTTGTTTTGGTGCAACATCTCTCTTCGTAAGTTTTTTGTTGCAAAAATCGCCGTATTTTTAACAGAATAATTTTTGCACTTGCACTTTTTTGCACTTTGCACTCGTGTAGCACGCTCAACACTGCTGACCGTAGTGATTATGGTACTATTGTTAGGCGACCCCACAATGCACGACTGTCCTGCAATGAACATTCCCCTAGTCGACCTGAGAATATCCTCCAATCAGCATATTCCGGCAGACGCTTCACAGACCACAAAACCTCTCGTACGGTCGACACTATATGATCCTAATTTGTAGCTTGTGCTACCGCTGCTTCCGACAACAACGACGGAAACGCCTTTTCCAGCATAAACACTTCCCCGGCCACGTGGTACTTCAATGACGATCCAGGCAGTGGCAGTCGACTCAGCCAACCGGCATTTCCTAGATTGACCCCTAGTCGATATGCCAGCCGATAGTAGGAAGCGCTCAACGTTAACGCCCATCGAAGCACTCGAGCAGAGCAGCGTTGTGGAATTCCCCATCAATGTCCTAGAGAACCCAGCGATGGCTTGTGGTTTGTGCAAATGTCGAATTCTCGACCCCACGCGAATTGATTGAATCAAATACGATATAGCTTCGCCAATACTGGAAACTCCGCCGAAAACCTATGGGAGCGGCGGCGAACGTGACAGTGGCGCCTCTAGCGGACTCGGAGTCTACGGAAGCAGACGACGCAATGCAAAAGTATAGGCACCGCGACGTCCTCGAGCTTTGCGAGCCCTGTTTCGTGACCCCAGCAGCTGAAACAATTCCTTACGGCCAGTCCGCTTGCAAAGCGGAATCCACTGGTCGCAACTGCGACGACAATCAAATAACAACGCGCGCAGAAACAAAGATAGAGCAGTTTATATAGAGGTCTCAAACGCCACTCAGGGGGATCGCACGCGTCTGAAGCGTATCTGGGAAGCGGAAAAAAGGCGTTTAGCCACTCTGACTACGTCGTAAGAAGTTACTGTTTATCCGTTACAAACTGCGTTGTCACAATTTCTTACCTGAATAGGTGATTATTAAAACTTGCGCAAACAATATGTAATATTACCAGAGCAAGCGCACCAGCCTCTGCAGTATTACAAAAAACAAAAAGTAACGAGAAAAATTACCGTGCAAACACTGTCCGAACTTTGCAGAAAAGATGATGTCCCCATCCCAGACGAAAATATAAAAGGAATGGGGAACGGTCGTGATCAACGGCGAATGAAACAAAAATGTTAGCAGTCGATACGAAGATACAAATTACTCAGCAAAGACCTCTTTCAACGACCGCGATCGCACGGGGCGTCGGTAGGAGCGTTGAAAATTAGCAGGTGGCTCTCGCCGTTGGTGGTGAGCCCATAACAAACAAAACGGAAACAACACGACGAAAATATTTAAAAAACAAAAGCTTCACTTTTTTTTTTCTTTAGCTGCAGGTTACGCGTTTGTTTATTTGCTTTCGCGGCGTTGGTAGAAACTAAGAACAAAACAGAGGGAAGGAGTAACGTAGTCCAGCTCGCATTGCTCGGTAAATAAAAGTCGCACGCTGCAATCTCCTTCGCGCTAGCAGTGTGAGACATTTGTTTTGCTTTCACATTTCTTTCCCACTGACTTTGGCAGGTGGTTTGCTTGCTCGCTTGGCGATCCAGTTGAAAAGTACATTCAAGTACTTGCTGACGTCCTCTAGGCAACCCTTGCACACCGTGCCTTTGTTTTTAGTGTCGATCACCGGCCTCAAGTCGATTTTTAGCTGAACTCTTGTTTGGTGAAATATATCAGTGAAATGTGTGTCGAAGGCAGGGCTGACGTTACCGGCTAGGTGACGAGTGTCATTCTCGCATGCGAGTATTTCTTGTTCTTCAACAGAATGTCTTTCGAGGGGTTCCATGTTTCTGATAGCAAGCATGATGGCAGATCTCACTAGCTGCCCACCCGGCGATATTAGGACTGGGGGTTCAGTTGTGCATCTGGTCCGTCGTCCGTGAAGTTCCCAGCGATCTCCATGGATCTGTCATAATCATCTGTTGAGGCGTCAGTGGCTGTTTTTAAACCTGACTTGGATAGCTGTTCCACTTTATTTGGAAGTAACTTAATTACTCACGTTTCTTCGGTCTTCGGGAAGCGGAAGAAAGATTTTTCACCACATCACCAAAACTTGTTTTTGCAGTGGTAAGCAGTACATGGCATGCCTGCCACCTCCAAGTACGCGCTGGTGTATGCCCGAAGGCGGCTGGTTGATCAAACAACGATGACCCATAGCAGACGTGACCGCGAATTCAAATAAAATCCGAATAGAAATGCATAACGAGCTTACACTTCTTAATATATTTATTAAGTATCAAAAAGTACGCATGAAGATTTCGGATCAGAAACTCAATCGAAGGCGAACATATGAAGTTATCACAGACGATTGTGGAAAAAACAAACAAAAACAATAACAACAAAGTTGCAGCCGACCCTCCAGATGCCCGGGCATAGCGTAGCAGACGAACCTATGGTAGTAAGCGACGAAGCGAAGGAAAGAAAGTAAAAAGAGAAATCAGCCAAACAAGGCAAACCAAAATACGCGATGGTTCGAATGTCAAGTAAACGCAAGAAAGAAGAAAGCAAACAAAAGTCATAAACGAAGAAGGAAGAAAGACCGCGGCGGCAAAAGCGTCCCCTCAAACAAAAACAAAAAAACAAAAATACATAAAGAAAGTAGGCTGAAAAATGGAAGGAGGTGCAGAACCGTACAAAGGGTGTTTATTTATTTTTTTTAACTCCGCTTTTATTAGTTTTAGTAATAGCGTCAGATTTGCAAGTGCACAATCGACTTCTTTCAGAGCATACTGACATCGCAGTAACGTACGGGGTTCGAAATGGCCTTTTGCTTCTTCCGGAGACGATCGGCATTAGCCAG
Source organism: Ixodes scapularis (assembly GCF_016920785.2). Taxonomy (NCBI): domain Eukaryota; kingdom Metazoa; phylum Arthropoda; class Arachnida; order Ixodida; family Ixodidae; genus Ixodes; species Ixodes scapularis. The sequence continues at coordinate 28,341,310 of NW_024609883.1, read as the reverse complement.
CTCGCCTATTCGACAAACGGTTTTAAGCAATCCATTCATGAGATATTGGAATTGCAACAACAAAACGAATTGATCGATAAGAAAAGTAAAGTTGAAACGTAGCTATGTTCTGAAAGTTTTTTTACATTGCCCTTTTTAAAAAAAACAGGGCGCGAATGTACATTCGTGTTTTGCCTGGCTTAGGTAAGTTTTGACAGTCTTTTTTTCAGGAGAGTCGAAAATCGCACCCTACAAGCTGTAGCATCTCTCCCTCGCGAAGAAAATGTCCACTCATGAGGGGGAACCTACTTTTTTAACATTTAAAGCAGCGAATACCCGTGACAATTTTTATTTCATTGCTCACCTCGCACGGAGATAGCCAAAATCAATGCATTGTGGAGAATTCGTCTGCTAGCGGAGACTCTGAGCTCGCCAGGGGCCCTGGGATCATTTTTCGCCCGCGATCCGCGGGAGTTGCCAGTATTGGCTTACATGGTATTTGGTTGAATTTTGTCACTTCCTATATTACGGCCAGGGCTTCTCTGTCTAGTTGATTGTACTTTTATTTGTTTTGTTTTTTTAGCTACGGTTAGACGTTTGGTTGCAAAAGCAATAGGTCTTCTTTACCGGAACTTGTTCTGTGCGCCAACACCAACCCAACACCATAGGGTGACGTATCGCTGCATGGTGCCACTGGCTGGCTTGGGTCATAATACACTAGCACCGATGAAGACTTCAACATCGCTTTGCTCATATTGAACGCTGCTAGCTGCTCAGCACCTCAACTTCCCGCTTCCTCTTTTTTCAGCACTTTATAGAGGGGATGCAACGCCGATGACACCTTTGGCATAAACTTTCGGTAAAAGTTTAGTAATCCCTGGTAGCTCTGTACTTCTTTAACTTTCGACGCTTCTGGCGACTCAATTACCGGTTTGATTATTTTTGGTGCGGCATGAATTCCTCAGTGATAATAATGTCTCCCAAGTATTTCACACTTCTTTGGAGCAGTAAACACTTTGCTAGTTTTAGTTTCAATCCGGACTCACTTAAATTTTCCAAAACTGCCTCGAAATTCTTGCAGTGGTTATTTTCTATGGCCCCCGTGATCAAGACGTCGTGAAAATAGACAATGGCGCCGTTACAATCCCGGGAGAGATTTTCCATCAGTCTTTGAGATATGGCGGGAGCCAATGACAATCCTAAAGGGAGCCTGTTGTATTGAAACAGTCGTTTCTGCGTGACAAATTGTGGCAAAATTTTTACTGTCGGCTTTAGTTTAATCTGCTGGTACGCACCGCGGAGATCTAGTTTAGAGAACGTCCTTTCCCCCAGCAAGCTTCGCCCACATTTCGTCCAGTCTCGGTACCGGATACACTCCTGTAATGGCCATTTGGTTGACTGTGAGTTTGCAGTCACCCCAAATTCTTATCCTACCATCCTTCTTTAGTTATAGTGCAATAAGTGCCACCCACTCTGACGTTTCTACGGGCGTCGAAATGCCGTCGCGCGGTAAGCGTTGTAACTCTCGCGCTACCACGTCTTGCAAAGCAAACGGTACAGTTCGCAGTCGGGAAAACTTGGATCTGGTTCCCTCCAGTACGCTGATAGTCGCTTTCATTCTTTTCAGCGTACCTACACCTTCAGAAAACACTTACTGAAATCTGCCTGCCAACTCTTCAGTGCTGCTCCCATGATGCCCATTGACGAGCTAATCTAGAGGCATGTTGAAAGCCCTTGCATAGTTCCGTCCCAGATGAGCCCGGGAACCACCTCGTACCACTAACCAAAGTGGTAGCTCACCTTTCCCACCAAACTCCGCGGTGACCGCCGTCTTGCCGACTACGGAAGCCAGCTGATCGAAGTAGCCCCGCAGTTTAACAGTTAATGGTTTGATGACAATATCTGGAAACCGCCTTTCTAACTCAGTATCATCCATAACCGAAAACACAGCTCCGGTGCCAAGCTCCGTTTGTACACTCTTTCTTTGCATTGTCACTTTTGCAAAAAATGTTGGGTACTTGAACTCTGGTGCCTCTTTTCGCCCATTTCCCAGTAGCGCTGATGTTTTGCTCGTGATTAATGGCCAGACGTCTCCCAAAGCGCTCAAATCTGACTCTTCACTGTGTAGAGCTTCCATGACGTGCACCGAACGGTTCGCTAGTGACTGAGTCAAGTTCAGTGTCTGCGTCTTGTTTCCTGCGCGATGTTTGTCATTTCTGTTGACCTTGCTTTCGTGGCTTGTCTCGTTCTGGCAGAGTCTTGATATATGATCTCGTTGCCGGCATTCAAAAGACACACTTTTTACTAACTAGCACGTTGAGTCCCGGTGCTTGCCGCCGCAACGGAAGCAGCTGCGTCGTTCTTCTGACTGAGCCGATGACGACGGTGCTGCGACGCGTTTCACCACTGTCTCAGCTGTCCCGCTTGCTCGGCCGGTTATCTGTTCAGCACCTCTTGCGGTGGTTGCCATGCTTGGGATCAACTCTATCGCCAAATCCAACGTCAAGTTTGGCTCTTCCAGTAGCCGCCTCCGCATCACGTCATTCCTGATACCTTGCATGATGCGGTCTCGAAGGTTGTTCGAGAACTCCGGTTCGAATTCGCACCAGTCGTCAAACTGACGCAGGACGACGACAAACTCCTTGAGTATTCCCCCGATGTCTTGTGTGCGGCAGTAGAAATGATACCGTTGTGCAATCACCGACGGTCGCGGGGAGTGATGCTCTGTCAGCAACTGAATACTTCTGGCGAGAGGGGCCTCCGAAGTTTGCATGGGTGCCAGCAGCCCGCGCAGCAATGGGTACGTTGGTCTGCCATAGCTGCTCAAGAACAAGGCTCGTTGCTTGTTTGCGTCGATGTTCTTCTTAATGAGGAACTGATCTAGAATCTCGGCATATTCTTCCGATTCCTGACCTTCTCCCCCGTGAACGGCTCTAACTTTGGCATGATGTTCGCGGTAGATTTCGCCGGAACAAGTCAAAACTTCTAAAAACAAGGTTCGTTCCTTCATCTTGTTGCCAGTTGTTAGGATTAAAAATGAGGTTTATAGATCACCAGAACAGCAGCACCTGCTCAAGCCCAAGCTTCGAGTGTCCCCTCGTAGTTCCGTTGTACTTCTCTTCTTCTCACACTCCACAAGCTAGCGCCGTTCACGTGCGGCTACCGCCCTGTCACCCGCAGCCCCCTAGTTACAACTACCACAGTACCCGTATCATAGGTACTAGCACCACATCCAGGGGAACTCCCGGGCGTGAGTACGGCAGGAGCAGCAGGAAGCCCAGTAGAAATAAAAAAAAAAGATCGGCTCAATATAGGTTTATAAACATACCGGGAGGTGGAAACGAAATAAAGTGAGAAGAGATCGGTGTGCAATTAGAGTCTGAAACTTCAACAGTTTATGGGTAGCAGAAACTCAACATAAAAATGAAGAGGAACCACCGTACATACCAGGCTACTCCTGGATGTGATGAAACTGAAGGGGAGGTGAACGCGAAGGTGGGAGTCTTGGCATGGTAGCTAAAGGAGAAGGCTGCAAAAGAAAAAAAGGAAAAATGCAGAGAACATTTGTCTCTGAAAGGTACAGTAACAGGTCCTAACAGTGTTCTGGAGTGTGCTGTCTTGAAAACAAAAGAAAATGACTCAAGGAAGGTAAATACAGAACACTTTACGTGTCGATTGAGGCGCATCAGAAAAAAATGGCCTTAATCAGTAAATAATGACCGTAGGAGACATAAATCCCAAGTTAGAACAGTTTGGCAGATTTTCAGGTACAGCTTGAAAGTTTCTAGGAGATATCTGCGATGCCCTGGAGCTAGTGTTGCTTAATGCACATGCAAAATGCGACAAAAATAACGTTCGAACGAAACGTCTCACACTCAAAAAAAAGACTACTGCCTCATGTCCCCAAACTTTATGACAAGATTTTAGGCACAAATATTGATGAGAAAGGTAGAAAAAGCTTAGGGAGTGACCCCGAAAGAATTAAGACTAAATTTGGTGCATCCAAACTAGAACAAGCTCCAGAATGAGCGGTTAAGCCGAGACTAACTGAACCTCAAATGCCGAAAATATCAAAAATATCAAGAACAAAGTATCAAAACAACGAGAATTTGAATGTACGTATGAGGATCTAGGAAGAATCTTTAAATATGAAATAAAGAAACATCGAAATAAACAAAAATAACAGCAAAATTGAAGACACAAACAAAAACCCTGGTGGGACACGGAGGTCAAAGCTGCCAAATTGCGGAGCCAATAGACGTATTGGGAAAATAGGTGGTGAAAGGAAAAGAAAAACTTGCCAGCTGAAGTAGCAACAAAATAGGAGAACTTCCAAGAGGGGAAACAGACATTCCATTTAATACAGGCTAAATTATAGATAAAAAAATTTAAAGGAATGCGCAAAAAGGTTTCTTGGGGCGCATTATTGTGCAGAGGAGAACGAAAGAGGGTTTCGTAAACGTACTGACCCACAGGATTCGGAAAAAGTAGAAGAGGAATATGCACGAAAATATATTAGGCGCACAATGGAACGGACTTTCGCCCACCTTGAGCAGAGGGGAACAGCGGATAGCGCTGGCAGCACCAGTGTAGAGGAGAAGCAGAATTATGTAACAATGAGGACGACCACAAGAGAATGCGACAAGGCAGAAAGCAAGGTTCTCGTGGGTACATGGACAGGCCCAGATGACATATTCATGTAACTCAGTACGACACTAAGAAAAGCTATCCAATTGAGCTTATAGCATGTAATTAATCAAATATAATGTGACGAGTGGCACCCAGTGATTGTAAACTAGGTAAAAGGAGAATAATAAATAAAGACAGAGGTAACAAAGAGAACATTAGGGAATATTGCCCAGTAACGGTAACTTGAATTCTGCATAGATTAGTTATGCAGAAGTAAACCGCAGAATGGAGGAATGGGCAGAAGTGCAAATACTGAGGGAGCTTCGTACAGATTCCGAAGAGATAGAAGACTGGAAGATAACTTATTCAACACAATAAATTAAAATAACAATGAAGAGCCAAGCTTTCTTATGGTTAGCATATTTGTACATAAAGTGCCCGTACATGATATGAGCAAGGAGAAACTCTGGGGTCAGCTGAAGGAGTATAACTTATATGCAAATCTGGATAGGTTTAGTCAGCAGGTGTACACAGGCAGTAAGCTAGTTGAAACATCGGGAGCAGAAACTACGCTACACAGAAATAAAAAATTAAATACATTTACAACACTCTGTAACGCCGAATTGGAGCGCAGCTCTTGAGGAGGAGGGAAGAGCACTAACGTCCGAGGGTATGCCCCTCCTCCCTCCAACTCCTCTCTTCCTTCAAGCTCTTCTCCTTCCCTTCTCCCCTTCTTCCTCACTCCTCCTGGCCCCTCCTTCTCCTCCTCCCCCTCCTTCCTCCTCCCCCCGGCTCCTCCCCCCCCTCCTTCCCTCCCCCTCGTCCTCCTCCTTCTCACCCACCTCCTCCATGCGCGGTACATTCTGGGACATTTTCCATAATGCACCGCGCGGTTACGCTGACGGCGATGCCGCTCAAGCCGGAAATGGGCGCCTAAGAGCTGCGCTCTAAAGATATAGAGTATAAAGATCCAGTACAATTGCACGCGCACTTGATGTCATCGAGTGCGCGTGCAATTGTACTGGATCTTTATACAACCGCGTTACCAGCGCTTTGCGAACGCGGATCCGCTTCCAGTGTGAATGGGCGGTTAGAGCGCAGCTCTTGGGGGGAGGAGGGAAAAATATTGAGGGAGTGTTTTCCCCTTTTCCCTTTTCCTGACCTCTTCATCCTGCCTGCTACTCCTCCCTCCGAACAGTGTCAGCGTCGCTTTCGCCGTCGGTGTAACCGTGAGGTCGTGTGAACTACGTGACGTCACCGGGGCCACGTGTCCTTAAGGGGGACATGTGATTTCATGGGGGTCACATGACCTCACGGGAGTCATGTGACGTCACCGGGGTCACGTGACGTCACGGTTACGCCGGCGCCGACGGCGACTCGAATGGCGACGGCGACGCCACTCAACCCGGATACGGGCGCCTAAGAGCTGCGCTCTAAATAGCGCCTGGGCAGGGCTGTTCTCTGTCACCTCTACGTTTCATAATATATCTCAGTGAAATGGACAATAACTTAGAGCAGAACAACTTAGGTTGGGGCATGAATTGCATAGAAGCAGGTAGAAATGTAATCAAGGTAATAATAGGACTGATGCATGCGGACATAGTATTTATGGCAGCTAACCAGAACACGTTACAGGAACTATCTGGAATACATGGAGAAGGGAACACCTTGGTCATGAGTTGCAGTAGCGGCATGTCTAGTGTAACGGTGTTTAACAATGAAGAGAGGGAACCCCTGAGATTACAAGACATTGTAATATATCATCGGAATTAAAAACAACGCACAAAGACGAGGACCAAACGAAGAAGTGACACGGACGCAGCCCTGACTTACTACTGAGTTTATTGGTCGTAAAATCGCTATATATACCTGCGTTGTCATGACGCAAGCATATATTAAAATTTTACGATCAATAAACTTAGTTGAAAGCCAGCGCTGCGTCCGTGTCACTTCTCCGTTTGGTCCACTTCATTTTGCCCTGTTTTTAATTCCGAAGCATGTACCAACGCTCCCAAGCCTCAACTTTAATAAACCATGTAGAAAAATACAAATATCTGGTAGTCTGACTAAATGAGGGGAGCTAATATCTGGAGGAACACGAGGAGCATATAATCGGAAGAGCGAAAAGAAATTCACCTAATATTGTCACGGATGACAAATGATGAGGCGAAGAATAACTGAAGAAACTAAACGTTTAGCGGGGCGAACTTGTGCCCAAAACGAAACAGAAGTAAGTTAGCGTCGATGTCGGCGAAACAGCAGGATCGAGCGCTGGAGCGAGACTGACTGCGTCTCGGCATGCGAAGCCCTTTATGTACACGCGTGGGATTCTGGAACAATCGGTGTAGAAAGTTCGATGCGTTGAAAATTTGGTCCTCGAACAAGCAACAGGATTCTCGAATTTAACAGAACACTAATTGCAAGAACAAACAAAAGACTCGACACTCGCAAGAATCAAACCCTGGCTCTTCGCGGGGGAAGCAAGCACGATAACCGTTAGGCCACGGCCACGCTGCCCACTTGGCCAGCTGCGCGCGCGGCATTACGAAGCGGAGGAAACTTTGGAACTAGTATAGACTTGAAGTGGTAAGAGGTGGAGGGAAAGCAGTCATAGTACCCGGACGGCCTTTTGGCAATGGCGTACTGTGGATGAAATCAGAGGTCCAATCAGGATTAGTAATTCGACAGAGGAGCGTAGGTAGAGTGATACTGGGAGCACATAGAAAGACAGCAAATGAGGGTGTACCGGGGGACATTGGCTGGTCGTATTTGAGAACAGGTAGGCAATTAGTAATGAGAAATTCGAACAAAGGTTGACCTGAATTAATTATATGTGCTGGGCGTGAAAGGTATTAAACTATTTATACATAAAACGTTGTAACGTAAAATGGAGAATCCGAATCCGAAAGCTTACATTTAAATACATACAGTGCTGATGGGGCTGAGCAGGCCACTTGAGATTAAAATGAAGAAAAACAGAAAGAACGTAAAATGTGGAAGGTGAGAATGCAGGAAAAATTAGCTCTAACAATGTACATGCCACAAAAAGAGGACAGAAAAAAAAATTGATTGGCAATTCACTGGAAGTATTTTACTGTTTGAGGCAAGAACGGGAGCTTTGAGAACAATGACGTATAGGCCTTAATTTCAGAAGACAGAAACCCTTTGTGCTGCCAGCCTTAATCAGAGCGAGACTCAAGATCTCTTGATTTTGAAGTGCACGGGGCTTCACCTTTTTTTCCTTGAAGTGGCAACAGTTTTCGCCGGGCACTAGGTTTTGCTGGCGAGGCTGGAACGACGGACCAGAAAAGGATTACAGTCACAAAGAGGCGATTCGAAGATTGGTGAAAATTATTTATAAAAAAAAAAAAAAAGAATTATGCTCAACTAATTTGCCGCCTGGGGACAGGCGAAACAGGGAAAATTGGGACTTCCCCTCGCGTGGCTCCGGCCCAAAGTCTCATGCCTGTTCCCCAGTGGGTTCGGTGCTGGGGTAACGCCAACAAGGTTTGATCAGAGGAAAATTTGCGACCCTATTGCCGGGGCGAAGAGGCCAAGGTGATGTTTTTAGTTTTTTTGCCCGATACCCCCAAAGGTCATCCTGGTGGTCTCCCACACTGCCTGATCATAGTTAGGAAGAACAATTGGTTTAAAAGAACTGAAGGAATTAGACATATTGTCTCTTTAGACTAAGGCTAGTTGGCGCAAGCTACCGTCCGTTACAACAGGTACAGCCATTAACATCCATCCGTCCATCCGTTCGATCAGGAAGACCAAAAATGGTGACGGAATATGCTTTGACTTGTTTGTCGCTCAATTCTTGGCTCCACATGTGACAGGAGCTGCAGGAACTGTTAGAGATGGATCTAGAAAAGTTTCCGGTACTCCTACGGGTTCAAGTTAAAGGGCTTTTGCCGGATCCCTCGTCTAGCACTCCGCGAGCTTAAGAGTCAACGCGTGCAGCCCATTATCCAACACTCTCTTTCTGCACCTTTGGTGTACTGAAGTGTAACGGTGACTAAGTATTGTGCGCGAATATGCGGGAGCGAGGATATCGGAAAAAACGTCTCCACAGGCAAAAGACGCCGCCTCTTTTCAACAGGCCTCCTTGTGCAGAACCATACTTGTGCCGTATCTTGAGATAGTAAAGTTGATGTCGTCCGCGTTAAGCCTGTCGAGATGTTCTGTCTCACCTGGAACGAACCTAGCAGCAACACATATTATACATTGTCGTTTATTTCCATCCCAACATGATAGGGCGATGAACGTTGTCGACGAAAAATTAGGTATATATACCCCTTTACTTTTTACATATATGAGCCGCGGCTTGCATCCTAAGCGACCAAAGGTCGCTCCCTTTTTGCAAGCTTGTCGGATTTGCTGCTGTCGCCCGCGCTAGAAAGCATTAATGCTACACGGAAAGCGAAGTTGGAAAGCTAGCGAGGGTCTTTGGGTGCACGATTTAACCCTTTATTGACGAGATGGACAAAAATTTAATAAACAATTTATGTTTAAGGTATTAATGTTTAACAAAATGACACAAATTAACAGAACTGAAATAAAAGCAATCGTAAGACAGACTTGCAAGTCATAGTTTTTTTGCATGTGGAAAACACCAAGCAAAATCCAAAGTTTTTTGTCTGTCCAATATAGAGTTCAGCTAAGCAGGGGCACTGCGATGCAAGCGTAGCGCCCATTTGAAAGCTGTCCAGTGCCACTGAGGCAAAAAGGTAAAAAAAATGAAAGCCGTTTCCAACTCCCTGAAGCGCCGAATTAGAGCGCAGCTCTTGAGGAGGAGGAGGGAAGGGTACTTAGGAAAAAGGCATACCCTTCCTCCCTCCTCCTCAACTACTCATCCTGCCTCCTACTCGTCCCTCGGAGCGGCATTGGCGGCGCCGTCGCCGTCGGCGTTACCGTGAGGCAGGGTTGGGCAGAAATACTCAAAAATGTATTTGGAAATACAAATAATGGGATACATTAAAATAGTAGCAAAAATATTGATACTAAAATATATCTGTAAAAGTGCATCGCGACACGTATGGGAAATACATTTTAAATAGAGGCAAAATTATTTGGAAATACAAATACAGGAATATATTTTAGGGAGGGCAGAAATACAAATAGAGAAATACTTAAACTGCAATAAATTTTTCAAATTTGTTTGAGACACCGATTGAGATGAAGCTTGAAGTTGAAAGTGAAAGTTTTTGATCCTGAAATTGCTTTCCCGTGGGCTTGGCACTTTGCTCTGAAGGTAGTGATTTCGGACAACGAGGAGTCTTCAATGGGCTCAAAAAAACGTTCCATCAAAGACTGACCCCGGGGTCCCTTATCTGACATCCTGTCTGTCTGACGAGTGATACGAAAAGACTTCGACCTCTAAATATATTCAATGTCACCTTAAATCCCATCAAAACGTCACAACGCCCCTGTCCAATAAGGAGGCCCCTGTCAACATTGATCACATGACATCACGATGAAAGGAACTCGTATTCTTTATCTGTAGGTGGTGGTCTTGAACATAAACATTTACCACGCTGCTGTATGAAAGGACAATACGTACTTTCGTTGTAGGTTATCTCGTTGAAATTCGTGCGGGCAGCGTCATTTGGAATTTTAGAGAATAGTTGACCACCTGAAGCATCCTGGAACCAGGGTTGGGCAGTTTCACGATATGAATGTGTCGCCATAGAATTTCAGTCATATATTTCGTATCTGTATTTCTGTATCGCGATACACTTCTTCACCAGTATATGTATTCCTCTATCGAAATACGTTTGGAATGTTTCTTTGTATTACGATACAGCCAAGATGAAATGTATTTCGTTACATTTCGTCAGAAGTACTGCCCCCCCCCCTTTCCTCCCCTCACCTCCTCCCCCCGAAAAAAAAAAAAAACAGGTCCAAACGCATTTTTTTTTTTTTTGCTTTTCAGGGCATTAGGGTCGAGGAGATGCTGGGGCATTGTTACTATCCTGAACAAGGTTCCTTCCGATACTCCAAACTATTTTTCTATGCATCCTCTTCTCTTCTGAGAAGTCTTGCGTGGTCGGGGATTCGAACCAGGTAGCGTGCAAAGCGTGGAGTCCGAGCATCTCCTGCCGCAGATCCTTAGATGTATTTCTAGAGTCATCGATTGCTGGCATCCGATGTCCGCTTATACACGTCCCTTTTGCCTTAGTTTACACAGTAGACCCGGCCGGCAAAGCTAAGTCACAGTCCGTTGCAGCACGAGCGTTGCGGTGGTTGATTTAAATAGAAGGATGATTCACGCAGTGATGTACAACAGATATTCGAATGCGTCTGCGGCTGCCTCCGTAATATTGCACGGCTCAAGGGTACGTCATGAGCCGACGTGAACGTGACCCGCTGCTCTGGTGATCCAAAACCCAGGAAGGAGGCCACACGTGGGCCTCGCTGTCCCGACCCAGTCTTCGTACACCTGCGACTCGTCTCGAGGGCGCTGCTCGCACCTGTGCCGGCAATATCAGGTCGTATTCCACGAGGTCTTTGTTTGGATGATGCTATGCGAAACTTGGTCAACAACTGATGCGTCGGTGGCGGAGGGTCGGCAGTAAGGATCTTCACAACAGGGATTCCACCTTGTCGTTTTTTCGACCGTAACAGAAGATAAGACATGTGTTCCAAGATACTTCAGGTAGTCCACTATTTCCGAAAATTCCAAACGACAATGCTTGCACGATCTTCAACGAGGTAACCTACAACGAAAGTACGTATTGTCCTTTCATACAGCGGCGTGGTAAAGCTTCATGTTCAGGGCCACTCCTACAGATAAAGAATACCAGTTCATTCCATTGTAACGTCATGTAATCACTGTTGACGGGAGACGTCCTTATTGGACAGGGGCTTGGTGACGTTTTGGTGGGATTTAGGGTGACTTATGGCGAATACCTTTGGTCGTTTTGGAGCGCGCCGGGATCGACTTTTCTGGAGCGAGCCTATTTCACTCGGCGATCGGGGTCGAGACGGACGTGTTCCACTGGTCATTTTGGATTATCTCCCGCTTGAGATCTCGATCTGGATCCGAAAAAAGTTGCTCCTACGATTTCGGCGGATTCAACCGGAAACCAGCCGGGCTATATCCCTCGGCGCACACACGTGACTTCCTTTCTCGCGGGTCATCTCGCCTGATGTTGCCCATCTTGCCTCAGAAGAATTCATTATGGCCCCTTGCTTACCCCTCGGCTCGACAGGTTCGTTTTCCAGGAAGGAGAAGAGAAGGTTTTGCCGCGCTACGGGCATTCCGGCAACCTATGCTACCAGCTCCTGATCCATTCCTGCCGCTCGTGCGTCGAACACGTGTTAGCGCCGCAATTGCTAAAACGTCTTCAAAACGACCGCGGCGGCCGCGGAAAGGGAATTCCCGGGCAGTTGAATGACGGGAAGGCATCCGCCGATCCCGGAACAGTGGTCATGCTCCACTGGTGGATCCGTAGGCGGCACGATCCCGTTCGGATCGTGTGCTCCATTCCGGATCTGGTCAACTGATCACGGCGCGCTCTAAAACGCCCCGTGGAATTGGCCGTTAGAATTTATTTAGAGGACAATGTCTTTTCGCATCCCTCGTCAGAAAGAGAGGATGTCAGGGAAGGGGCCGTGGTCAGTCCTTGATGGTACGTTTTTTGAGCCCATTGAAGACTCCTCGTCGTCCGAAACCACTACCTTCAAGGCAAAGTGCCAAGCCCACGGGAAAGACCTGCTGTGATAGTAGTTTCATTTCGACACACAATCGTGTCTTTGCACTGTGGTTAAACTCCAGCCGGAGTGTTATGCTTTTTGTTCCTTCGGGATCCCTTGTAAATATGTGAAAAACCTTAAAGCGAATGATGTAATGTCACAAAAAAGAGTGAATCAAACTGCTGGAGTGTTGTTGGGCGTATGAAATACACAACAGTAACTCTAATGCAAGTCCAACGTCGCTTCAACAGTCGCGTTTTATTTGTTTTATTCACTTACAATCATTCACTCAGATTACTCACTAGAATTATACAATTGGTATCAACTAGTTTGAAAAGGTCATGGTCGAAGAAAACAAGTAGATCGCTACATAAGGCACACTGTTATAATAAGATATTGTACAATCGACTGGATGTTGTAAGGACATTGACAGCTTATAGGCAGCCACTAATAACTCGGAGGTTCCACAGTGTTCCGAGGACAACTGAGGCCACCGCTGTAATACAAAGAACAAAAACTACACTTTTCTACACATTCCTTGGTCAAGGTATTATAATGTTGAAAATATCTTAACTTGCATCTGCTGGTGCTGCTACACTGCACCGCAGCGATTGTTTGGTGCAGGTCAAGGAAGCCAAGTGAAGTAAACCGTCTTGGAGCTCTGTGGCATGCTGCACTTCATAAGCCAGTATTGCTTCACAGCTTTAAACGCTATATATGTGAGTCAGTTAGAAGACTACATTACTCCTCAAGAAACCGAAGAAAATGAAAGGCTCGAATAGAACATGCCTGCACAGCTTTAAGAAGTACTCTGGGTGGTCTCCCATACGTAGCCTCTGGACTTTCTGCCTAGCTTTACACTCTGGTATTGTATCAAATATTTCAGCTTTTTTTTCCTCGCGAACCAGTGCTGAATGACTCGTGCACTCAGAGAAAACAAATCATCATAAACACTTTCGTCACATAGAGTAAGAGACTTTGGAATCTTCTGGTGAAAAAGGACACAAAGAGTTCGCCCTACGTTCTCCTTTGAAATTAGGTTGTTGATGCATGTCTCGAAGACTTCCTTACAAGCTTCAACAAATAATCTGAAAGAAGCAGAAGGAGCTCAGAGGATTCCAAAGTGGGAGTCGGCAGTGTCTTTCACACTCAAATACAAGAGCACTTGATTTACCTCAGAAAAACACGCATTTTCTGTCCTCAGCTCACATTTCTGGGATGTTCCTAGACAGGAATGAACCTTCAGGAAGTTCTATGCCAACCACCCAGCAAAATAAACGATGTTGTTCTTTTCTATTGCCAAAGGGTAGTCTGAAGACGAATCGTCTGCCGTGGTAAGAAAAACTGCGGTTCCTAAGGCAAGAGGAGGAGAAGGTGCCAAAAGGCGTGCTGGAAACGTAGCAAAGAGAGGCATGTCGTCAGCACAGTTTGATTTTGTCCGGCAGCTTAAATAGGTTGCTAATCGAAAGGTGCGTGAACGCGGCCTGAAATTGACGGAAAGTGGAGTTCGTGTTTGCACCTGATATTGAACGTATAACCGCAAAAGTATTTTCAAGGGTGTCCTCGTTCAAATGGCGGTTTTAAAAGTGGGAAAAACCGTAATCAACCGCAAGGTGATTGCTGAGCAGCAGCAGTGACCTAACTCTCAAGCAGAAGCCACGAATGCACTGCGGCTGTCTTCTACATCCGAGCACTTGCAGGCTTTTAAAAACCAGAATGCACTCTTTCAAACACTTAACATGGATAGAGCCGTTACACATTGCAGAGGCATATGGCGTCTTTGCAGATTTCTGCGAGCTATTGAGGCTGTCAAAGAGACGGTCGATTCTTTTGACGAATCTCGCTGTATGAACAGCTGTGGCTGGCAATTGCCAGCCACAGCTGTTCATACAGCGAGCCACAGCCAGCACATCTTTGACGAGAAGGTCCAATTAAGATGCTTCTCCTTCAGCTTTGGCATAGAACGGATGTCAAGTTTGCGGTCCTTCTCATAAGCGTCCTTGATGTATTAACTTTTCACTATGTAATCACCAACTTTTTAGTCGTATTTGAATAACATATTTCTGAGTCACTTCAAAAGGTGCGGAGCATCGAAAAGGAAAAAAAAAGTGGCTAGCCATTGATCTCTACGTAAGGCTTTTCGGCAGTTACGTTGCTTGAAAAAGAGACACGTTCTGACACCCTTCATCGCATACAACAGCTACCGCCTCCAGGTTAGCGTCCACAAGGGCGCTGTAGCACTGGAAAAAGAGATCTTTTAGTACATCTGAAGGTGTGCCTTTGTGAGCGAAAAAAATAGCCAAGCGGCTGCTTCCACGGTGTTCCGACTCCTTTCGCCCTGAACATGAGAATCTTCTTTGCCAGCTTTTCGTCTTGCTGTCCACTATGTTCTTCAAGTCCTTCAAACCTGTCAGACGAGGGGTTGTATGAAAGCTTTTTTTGATATGCATTTCATCAAAGGCTATGCTGCAGGCGTTATCCGCTCGAGAAAAAGAAGCTGCCCGCCTCTTTATCAGCTCGAAAATAACAGGCTAAAATCCAACCTTCAGTGGCACACGCTGAAGCCATAGCTGCAGTGACCTTACGGATGGCAGCCTAAGCAGTCGCCTGCAATACTTATAGCCTTTGGGGCTATGAAAGTAGAGGCCTAAAGTCAAGGCTTTGTTGTGGCTGCACCATCTCTGGCCAAACCGGCTCACATTGCTCATTCTTAGCTGGGCTTCAACGAGTGCGGCGACAGGAGGAGACCCATGAACGCGGACCCTCCCAGCGACTTCGGCAACACTCCTCATCTGAAGTTGTCTTTGCAGCCTTTTTTGCAGCCTCTTGTTACGCTCTTAAAGTTGTTGCACCTTGGCTCTCAGGGCGTTCACCTTCTCGTTGTCGATGCTGCGGCTTTTGCGGGGTGCTGCAATTTGACAAATGACCCAGATTAGGTCTCCAAGAAAAACTTGCATTCGCCATCAATTTATTACATGTGCTGTTCACGCTCAAGAATATTCCTCAATATTTTGAAGTGTCTTTAAACAAGAACAGGAAGTGTGACAAACTACACATATGCAGTTCAAGTTTAGGAAAGCAGCAGTACATCTTTATGTCGGACAGGGTGCTTCATGTTGGCCAGAGACCTGACAGTCCAAAAAGACAAGGGTGCACACAGAAAAATTCAAGTCAGAATAGGCATCCAAACTGTGAAATGCATTTTCTTAAAGCTTGGCCATACGTTACCTATGCCCATGGCACTGTAAGAGTGAAGCGCTCGCACAACAACAGGCAACTAATGTTTGGCAGATAGGACAAGGGACCATGACAGGCTCAGCATTACACACATTTGACCACGGCAGCTTTTCGATAACTTTAAAAAACACTGTCTTACGTGAGGCTTTGTGGGAAGACTTATGATTCAGTGAAACCGGTTCAGCTGTTTTGATTTGACGGTGTTAGCACCTGCGTGCGGAACAGTTTTTTTTTGTGCTTGACAGTGACAATACTGTGAAACAAATATGTGGTGAACTTTGAACAAACTTCGATTTGTAACTGCTAGCTAGCCGGTCTGGTGTTATGTGACCCCAGGCGTCATCTGCTCTCAAGATAAAGTTTAGTATCCCCTGGTGTTTTTCGAACCTTGGCGTTTTATTTTTAGGCCTGACCTTTTATAACTTCACAAAAAAAAAACTGCAAAAGAAAAAAAATGTTCGCGTCATAGAAAGCACTCACATTTCTGAGAAGGCCCAGCTGCGCAGCCAGATAGTCTCTAGGCGACGGTGAAGAAACCAAAATCTCCATGTCAGCCACGTCCCCGCTGGACTCTTGAGCAGGAGCAGCATCTTGACGTAGAGCGTAGTTGTGATCAACCGCACAAAAAGAGAGAAAGAAAGAAAGTATTTTGCAAAAACTGCCAGTAAGAAAGCAAGTTCAACAGAGTGCAAAGTTGGGCGAGTTGGTCGTTCATTTAAGCTGGCAGAAACAGTGCCTCTCTGTGTACATTTACAGCGCCTGTGTGTATACTCCTTGTTTCCTGTCCTTCGTCAAGTTGCGCTGCTTCTACCACTTAAGAAAGCAAGCTCACAAAGAAAAGGGAATAAAAAGGTACCACAAGCAATATTCGGCCACCACTTATTATGGGCCCCTAGTCGACTGTTCTCTAGTAAGGTGCACGATTATGTGTGGTCCAATGAAGCCACAGAAATACTGTCACAAACTCTGGCGCCGGCCGACTCTCCCGCGATGTTTTTTTCTTTGTGTTTTCGTGCTGCTCGCCGTGCCTCTTGGCCGATTTGCCTTTCCGGTGCGCCGGCTCGGGTTGCGGCGACCGGAAAACGGCAAGACGAAACTCGGTACTCGGCGGTGCCTTCGGTGCCGACAAAGGCGGGAAATACGTCGCCGTGGAGGCGGACGGTTGAGACGTCTTTCGTGGGGAGCGGATAGTTACGGGGCAGAGCTTTTTGGGTCTTCAAAGGGGTAAGACGTTCGTGGTTGTGGGGTGAAGTCGGCGGGAATGGCAGCCCGACAACGCGATATCTTCTCAGTCGTTGTAGAGGGCCGGCGGGCGAACCGTCAAGGGGAAATCGCGCCTCTAACCTCCAGGCGGGGGCGACTGTGACAAATACGCTCTGCAAATTTAGTGCGAACTTAACAAAGGTGTAGAGGTTGAAGTCCTCCCTTATTCCTCTATATAAACGCATAAAAAGTATATTCAACTTCGCTCATGACAGGTTTAATTCAGAAGACTGGTCGTCAGGGTGACTACAGGAACTCCACCAGTCCGAGTGGCCGGAGTACGTGCAGCTCGATGAGGCTGGCGAAATCCTGTCTGCAAATATAGCATGAAGTTAGCCATGGAATAGTAGTTGAGTTCCTTCCTATGAGTCTATTCTAACACACGACAAAGGAAATCACCTTGTTCCAACGAAAGTTTCATTTCGGAAGACTGGTCGTCAGGGTGACTACAGAAGCTCCGTGAGTCTGGACTGCCGAAGCATGTGTAGCTCGATGAGGGTGTTAAACTAACCTCTGCAAATTTATGGTGAATTCGTATATTTTAACACAAAATGTAAATCACTTTCTTTAATATGCAGCTTTATTATGGAAGACTGGGTGTCGGCAAGGCAAAAGATGCTCTGTGGACCGATATTGACGTTGATTGTGTCACTTCAAGTAAAACATGTCATTATAAACGGGCCTGGACTGAACTTCTAGCAGTAGCTCTATCCATGTTCTACCAGCTTTTCCCAGCTAATCTCACCTAGTTTTTTGCAAAATGCTCAAGTCATAAAGACCATGCATGAGGTAATGCAGTGGTGCTGGCAGTTGCTGCCACTTTATGTTGGTTAAAGTGAAAAAGCTCGCCATGCAATACTGCTGAACCTAGAGAGCTTTTGCAGGAAATGTCGCCATGTGTCGTCTCTGCAAATAATAACAAAATGTTATGAGCCCACAAAACCAATATTTCAACCCCGTGTGGTGACTATTTTTCTAAGAGCGGGTTAACCATGCTTAGTTACAAAGTACATGGAAGGTTTATTGGTCTGCTTATTTTTTGTGGGAAGCACATTTGGCAACGCATTGTGGCGCAGGTGTCCAGGGCGCAGGAAAGCTGACTCCTCAAAATGTAAGGAGCAAACTACCCTGCCTCGTAGCTGCCATGGAGTCTTCCCCTGTAGACTTTGGGTTTTGCAGAACCGAACCCAGGCTTCGCGCGTGCAGATAAGGCATGGTGCTATGAGGGTGCCGTGAATACTTACAAAAAAAAAATGGCCAAAATGTCCACAAACCAAAGCAAATCAGAGCAAGGGCATTAACAAATGCATGACATCAACGCTCTGTGTACATCATAAAGTGTAAAAACACGAGTCTTACGCACAGGTACCCTATTATATATTTGTGTTGTACCACTGATAACCACGCCGATGATCACGACTCTAGGCTCCT
The DNA here is from genome assembly GCF_016920785.2 of Ixodes scapularis. Classification (NCBI taxonomy): domain Eukaryota; kingdom Metazoa; phylum Arthropoda; class Arachnida; order Ixodida; family Ixodidae; genus Ixodes; species Ixodes scapularis. Next base: position 28,323,073 of record NW_024609883.1, on the reverse strand, counting down.
CTGAGCCAGGCCGGTACAGGTAAATATTAATATCGTGGGCTCTTTTATAATGACGGCACACAACGCTGCGAAGTCAACATTCCTAGTATAACATATTACGCCTTCAGGTGTAGTTTCTTGTGCACATCCATACAACAATAATATTTTAAAGTAAAACTGACAAGAGTTAAGAGAAGACCGAACAAGGGGGCATAAACATCACACAGCAGGCATGTCACTGACAGTAGCGAAGTCTCACCTTCGAGAGTCGAGGGGAAACCGGTGTAGCAAGATGCCAGCCGTGCGGATGTCGCTTTCACACATTTCCACGGAGCACCGTTTCTTTGCGTATCGCGCTGTGCTCATCGTCGCAAAAGACGTTGAGCCCCTTCGGCGCAGTTGCGTCCAAGATCCAAGCGCACGACAGCCGAGTTCCCGCGCAGGTAACTGAGATAATCACGCCCGAGCAAACAACAAAACTCCCCAAACGGTGTTAAAGGGCCCATGAAACGAATTTGGGTTGGGATGAATAATTTTAAATTGGGACTTTACTAATCGCATATCGTTCAGTTGGCCAAAAGAAAGAGGCTAGCAAGTCAAAAGCCAGCTTTTCGGTACGAACATTTGAACATATAGCGGACTATTTTGTACCTTCTTGCCTTCGAAAGCTCTCCGCCTTTTCACTATGATACATCCGCGGTTCCAAAAATGCGTCACCGGCGCAAAACTGACGTCACCAGAGCCCAGCTCACGCATTCGACACGAGAACTGCGTCACTCGAACGTTTGCGCTCGTCAACAATCAATCTGTCGACGAATATTTGGATTCGCGTTCGTGGCCAATGAGTGCCCTGACGGAACTTATTGTCACTGGGGAATGACAAGTTCTATGGTGTGCATAAAAAGCACGGTGGAAGCTAGGAGTCATCGCACCGGTGCCGAGGGTATGTCACGACCACGTGATTTTACAATTCGCATTTGAGTTGAGGACTAAAGCTAAGGGGAAAGAAGTAGGAAATTCGTTTCATGACGACTTTAACTGCCGCTAAAACAATTAAAAGCGAAGAGCACGTGGAGGCGCAAACACAAGCAAGCAGACGGACGTCAGCAGCCTGCCTTTCCGCGCGCCACGAGGTCTACAAAAAACTGCAAATATCGCTATTGCTAGTCGGCCTTTTTGCTAGTGGCGTACAGAGGACGCTAAAAAGAAGTGTGCATAATATTAGCAAAAACAAAGACAGTCCTGAATTTTGTAGCGCGTTAAATATGATTCATATTATCTACTAAGTATATTTAGCTTGTTTAAAAATACCAATGATTGTACTTCGTCACAAACTAATTAATTTTATTAATTTTAGTCCCCACCTCTCCTAGTTGCGCTTCAATCGCATCCTTCACGTGACCCTGGTCGATGTCGCTGGCGATTTGTTTTGAACCGCTTTTTAGCCGAAGCTTCGCTACCCATGTACATATACCTTGCCGGAAGCCTGAAGTCACGCGGTGCCTCGCTTCGGATGACGAAACTTCCGGCTCAAACGCCGGTCACCTATTGCCGACACAATTTTCAGGTGTATAATGTGCTTTCGGACTGCACAGGCTATCGGGATTTGCGGGATGGTCAATTTATTTAATAGTTATTTCTTGATTCGTGAAAATACCGTCCTAATCTTACCCCTTACACCCCCCCCCCCCCCCCCTTTTCCGGTCAGGGTGTCCCGCATTTCGCCTGCAGGAAGGTGGTCACACTAAAGAGCGCCCGTTTACACATTTTACGGCGTCGGCGTTGCCGCCGGTGTCAGCGTAACCGCGCTAAATTTAGAGGAAAAATTGACGTCACGTTACCCCAAAACCAATTCAATTCCCTGCACAATTTAGCGGGCAATTCAGTTTCTACGCTAGATTTAGCGGAAGAATTAAGTTTTCCTGTTAGATTTACGTAGAAAATTGACGTCACTTCACCTCAACAACAATTCAGTTCCTTGCTGAATTAAGCGGGGAATTAAATTGGTGTTGAGGTCAGTGACGTCAATTTTCCCGTTTAACTTAGCGCAGAAGCTGAATTTGTTCAGAGCTGCCCTACTCCCCCCCCCCCCCCCCCTCCGCCAAAAAAATAAATAAATAAATAAATAAAAGTTTGGAAATAAACCTGAATGAATTCGGTGTTTCAGTCCGCCATGTGGAAACGGAGGCAATTTCGGTTTCTAGAATCCGGAAAATAAGCCGGTCCCTAATGGAAAACCCTAATATGGAAAGCGTAATATATTCATATTACGGTAAAAGCAATGGAATTCCATACCGCATAAATCTTTATTGCATCCCCATGTGACGTATGGGGACCCAACAAGGATTTACAATTCAAGTGTATTTAGCGTATTATGAATATTAGAATCCAAAGAAATGACCCTTGTATTCTTGCGAACACCAAGAAAGCTATATACGAGTTGGAATATCACGTTCAGCACGACATCTCGTTGGAACGTTAATTCTTCTAGTTTGAACTACTGAGTGGTGAAAAACGAAAAGAAAAAGTTGATGCCGTCAAATTATAAATGAAGAAGAAAAAAGAAAAACACTGTGCATATCCATACCAAGTATATTTAAGAATATTGGTAAGCTGGAGGAACCGGCTTTAACTGCCAAATATTGTATTCCTTAGAATCCTCATTCAAAAACTTGATGTTTGAAAACAGGTTGTGAGATACGTTTTAATGAAAACAGCACCTGCTAGCTGCAGCCATTTAGAAACTGCAAGATAAATTTTTGTGATCAGTTCGCGACAAGCAACAGTTCCTCACTGAGACGAATTGATTCGAAATTATGTCCACGTTCATTTCGGAAAAATCAGCTTCATAGAAACTGCCTCGAGTCATTCTGAGCTCGGTCAATGAAATATACGTATCAGCTGCCTTCTCCCAGTATTCCGGCTTCGAACCAAAATAGAGTATCTGGAATGCACAGCTTTGAAGAAAAACGAACTAATGCCTGCTGGCTTGTAGGCCGTGGAAACTGGAAGAGAGATTTGCGATTAGCTGCGTTCAAAAAGCAATTACTTTGACAAGCCACCTACAGCACGCTAAGGCAGAATGATTTAGAATTACATGAAAGGGGCGTAGATATCCTCTTCCAACGTGACTGGGCACACGTCGTTCTCGTCCGTGCGTATTACAGAAAAATAAGCTTTAATGCAGGTGCCACCAGTCGTTTTCAGCTTCGTCAATTAAAATGCTGTACCGGTTGTCTGTCTTTAGTATTCCTGCTTCGAACCGCACTAGAGAATCTGCAACTCTCACTTTTAAATAAACAACTGGAGCTAGCTGGCTCGTAGGCCATGGAAACTGCTGAAAGATTTGCCTTAAGTTTCGTCCAAGTAGAAATTCTTTCGAGTATCCACGTAAAGTAGACTAAGCCGGAAAGATTCAAAATTATATGCGCACGACATACATATCCTCTTGCGACGTAACAGCCCTATTGAAAAAGGGCAATATGAACTCGGCTTATTGGAACTATTGTATTCCAATGAAGTTGATGGACACCGACAAAAACTTAATGTTATCCGATTAACTTTATACGCACAATGTGAATTCATATCGGATCACAATATCCCGATGTAATATGTGGTTATTGGCATACAACAGGATATTGGAGCGCACTACCACAATATAACTTTCGGGTATTGGTATAAACACGATGTCGGAGCACAATACCGTGATTTAATGCGCGGTTATTGGAATAGAATACGACACGGCGCGCAAATTGGTGACCGACATGGACATGCTGTATATCCAGACGATATATAAATATCGGTCGTCGATCACGGGCCCAAAGGAGAATCCAATATGATTGTCGCTTGCATATATCTTTAAACGAATTCCAAGTTACCAACATGAATTAGGTCGGCATATACCCCGGACTAAGAGGAAACGTGACACGATATTGAGCTTTCGTGAAGCGACATGTGGATATCGGTATGCCCACATATACGACATCGCGTGAATGACATTGAAAAAAAAATGAAAGCCGTTTACAATTTCCTGTAACGCCGGTTAGAGCGCAGCTCTCGAGGAGGAAGATGTAAGCGTACTGACGGATAGGTGACTCCTTGAGGTCGCGTGACCTCAAGGGGGTCACGTGACCTCGGGGGTCACGTGACCTGAAGGGGTCACATGACCTCAGGGGGTCACGTGACCCCCTTAGGTCACGTGACCCCCTGAGGTCACGTGACTCCCAGAAGTCACGTGACTTCAGGGGGTCACGTGACCTAGGGGTGTCACGTGACCTGGGTGGGTCACGTGAACTCGGGGGGGTCACGTGGCCTCGCGGTTACGCCAACGGCGACGGCGACTGCGACGCCGACGCCGCTCTAGCCGGAAACGGGCCCCTAAGAGCTGCGCTCTAAAAACTGCACGAGTTGCCATACGGCAATACGTTAGACAAAGATAATGGATGTGAATGCACACGATACACAAACGCTCTGCGTTGCGAACGCATTAACATTGATCGAAACGTGGAAGTATGTACAGTCGGGGACAAAATCCCCAGGACGCGCGAGCTGTGACTGAAACGCATTGCTCTGCCATCTGCCGGCTGGTTGCCTGGCTTCAAGATCACTCAAAAGCGCATGCGCGTCCTGCTGTGCCTGCAAGCATGCGTGTTTTCCAGCTTTTCTGCGTCGCGGCGCCTAACTCGGAATCGGGCGCGTGGTACCGCCTCGGAGATTGCGCTTACTGACATGGCACATATCAAGCATGCCACATATCAAGCTCAGCTGGTCATAAAGCAAGTTGCGCCGACATGGCGAAATGCGGCGCAATGCCGCAGGCGGTATCTCCAGTTTCGGAATGTGTAGCAAACGCTCGTCAGCCGCAAGCGGTATCCCCGAGGCGGCACCACGTGCCCGATTCCGAGTTAGGCGCCGCGACGCAGGAAAGCGGGAAAACACACATGCTTGCAGGCACAGTAGGACGCGCATGCGTTTTTGTGTGATCTCGAAACCAGGTGACCCGCCGGCAGATGGCAGAGCAATGCGTTTCAGTCGCAGCTCGCGCGTCCTGTGGACATTTGTCCCCGACTGTACGGCTGTTGGTACGGCACACAGCACACACAACCTCTCGCGCTCGAAATGCCTAGACAACCACTAAACCATTCAGAATAACTAGCTTGAACACCCGCGACGTACCTTTCAATGAAAAACACCAAAAACGACATGCTCATTGGATTGATCGTTTTCAAACAAAAATTGGGTTATGTGGATATTTATACAGCGTGTAGTTGGTCAGCCAGTTAAAGTTGCGACGAGTCACTGGCTGTAGATGAGCAATTTAGCCAGTGCAGTGCAACCACTAGCCTGGGGTCTTTAACGTGCACCACGCAGAAGTGATACACGGCCGCACGCCGGTACGATGCTAATTCAGATCGAAACGGGCAGGGTCTGGGTTCTGCAGCGCGAGCTTTCGCTCCACGCGCGTCGAGCTGGGTGTGCGCTTTAGCCCACTCGGCCCACCACTCCCCCGTTTTCAAACAAATGTTTATTGCAGTTGCTGTAACGCAACAAAAGTTGATTGGCAAACGATATATCCAACGTACAGCGATACAGTTTAATGTTTCAACACAACATCGAAATAAGGAACTATCGGTGCTGAGACTCAACATCGAATAGCATATCAATACGAAGTTACAGTTGGTGGGATAAAACATCGAACACGATATACACTTCTAGGTTACCGGTGTTGGGACCGAAATCGAAAGCGATACACGACAATGGTGGTTCGTACGATATAATAATGATGGCAGATCACATACATGATGTTGCTTCCCAGGCAGCACACCATTCTTGGACCCCGGTTGGCCCAATGTTGGCAAAAAATGGTTCCTTTATTGATCTGACGTGGGCATTTTCGAAAACGCTTCCCGATCCAATGGTAGTCCAACATTGGTGGCAATGTTGGGCCACTGGTTTCCCAACGTTCTAGCCCACATTGGACCAACGTGGTTTGCGCTTTTTTATCCAATATTGGCCTAAGACGTTTCACCGTTGGCTGAACCAACATTGGCATCCAGGGCCTTACACAGTGGCTCTTCCAATATTGGCTTAAATATTGGCTATTCCAATATTGGCATCCAGTCTAATATACTGGCTATTTTTTGCATACATTAGCTATGCCATTATTGGTGCCATTTTTTCAGCCAGTGTTGCAACTGTTTTCTTTGCGATGATGCCAGTCTAATAAATGCAGCATTTTTACCATATTTGGACACTTTAGAAAGCGTTAAAGCATGCAAATGAATTATTCACCACGTTTTACAGTTCATAATTTATTTAAATCAAATCAAAAGATTAAAAAATAGCGCAACCAGGGCGGCCTAGGAAGGGTCGGCGGAAGGCTCTGCAGTAGACAGCGCAGAAGGCTGGGCAGAGGGCTGGGCGGAGAGCTGGGCGTAGGACTGGGCGGAGGGTTCGGCAATCGTAGCCGCAAATCTCCTCTTCCTTCCACCGCCCCGGTCCACAGACCCCGGCAGCCACTTCCCGATGACTGCTAGGGCCGTCGTCTTGTCAACGGCCTGCTTCTCACAGATGGCATCTGCAAGCGGACACCCAATTTGAAGACAAAATCGAAAACTACTTTTTAGTTCGTCAGTTACAACTTAAAATTCAGCAACTCAACCCAAACGCAATTTTGAATATTAACTCTTTCAGTATTGCAGATGTGCCTAGCATACTAGTGACTTCTCGCAGGGATTTTCGTTCTCTCCGCTCGAGTGTATGTCCTGATGGTATATCATTTTCTTCTGGATAGTTGTTTGCAGTGCTGCAAGATTGGAGCAGTAGCATTGCCTTTGAATTATTCAATGTCAATGCTAGGCTTAGTAGCCGCCGGGAGGTATATGCAGGACGAGATCTGCTCCTCTTCATTTTCAACTAGACCCTGATTCAAGTTATCTAAAAATTGTGCAGGTATTACTGGGACAATGTGAATATACTGTGGTTATCACCATTGGAGTGGTACGCTGCGTGATAGGCTCAAATAAACTTCCGAGGTCACCCGACTGGATCTTGCTTGCTTCTCTTCTGTCTATAGTTACTGAAGTTATCTTACTTAAATCATGTTCTCAAAGCAGCCTTCTTCCACATGCAGCACGAGTTGGCATGAAATGGGTCCTGTTTATGCTTCAAAACAGCTCACTGACATTGAGATATATGGCCATTTGTGGTGCCATCACATTAATATTGCTCGCCCAGTGACCAAATTGTAAATAGCAGTAAGAATCTTTACTATACTGAGAAATAGCGCACAAAGTGCAATGTATGAGCTAGTGCGCGAGTCACCAGGACATGTGTTTTGTATAATGCCTGCAACGTATCCAAGAAGAGGTTAGCACATAATATGCAAAGTATGACGTGTCAGTGACCATTTTAATAAAAAAGATAGTCTTCCAACTAAGCCCATATCCTGGAAAAAAAAAGAGTTTGTGCCATAGCGAACTATTTTTTTTTTTAAACACGATTGAGACACTCAAAACAGCTGCATAATGCTTCGAATCTACTATGCCACCGAATACTTAAGCTGTAATGACTATAGCAAAGCACACTGCCTGCCACTAGCAGTAAATGATGAATTAAGTTTGCAGATCAAGATTTAGAGATAACATATCACTTGTTGCCACTCTGCACAGCTGCCTGCCGCTAAATGGCCTCTTTCCTTTGCGCCCGTAAAGAGAAAATAGCACTTGGACAGAGTGGCCCATTAAATCTTTCATGATGTTGGCTGTAGTTTCCAGCAGGGTCCTCCTCCAATTCTGAGAAGCTGCTCCTTCTGCAAAACATGAAATATGATAAAAGAAACTAAAATTAGTACATGAATCATAAACCTTTGCAATGTCTTCAAATCCATACCCCAGCACAGAATTTCCACAGGCCAGCATGCACATGTTTGTGGCTCCGGAAAGCAAACGAAGTATGTGTCTGAAAACACAAATTCCGAATACACGATTTGCAATTTTCCCAAGCGCCCCGGCCCGCGCGCGAGGAATTGTGGGGAGAGGCTGTCCCTCGCCTGGGGGCCGCTCTGCCTTGAGATGGCATTGCCTTGTCTCCCCTTAATCCTGTGTTTTTCGATTCCATTACCTATTTTATCTATTCCAGTATATTTTTTATTGCTTCTAAGTGTTTCTATTTTCTTCTGCGCGTGATACTTGTATATATATAGAGTATTTGTGTCTATTTGGCCTTTTTCGACGGGAGGGCCGACAAACAACACGCTGCTTCGGGCGTCGTCCCCGGGTGAGTACTACCGTTGCTACCGATTCCTATTGCGCTCTTAGCTGTTCATTTTGGTTCATTTGACCCGCGTGCGGTCGAGAGGAGCCGTTTATGAACACCCGAGCCTGTCATAGGGGTAGGCAGAGCTCTAAATCGACAATCGCGACGCTCGAGAAGAGTGCGCTGTGGTTTGGCGGCCCGCGCTCGCTCCATTGACTCGCACTGTAGCGTATGCCTTCGAGTTCCGCTTACTTAACCAAGATACTGCGCGCCGCTTTGTCGCCGCGAACCATTTGTCCGAATGTTTGCGAAGCTGAGGCGTATGCAACGCTGCGGCGCCTGAAAACTGCGTTCAGCGACGCGAGCCCTTCGCAAGCGCCGGTGGCCCAGAGTCGCGGCTTGTATGCGCTTATAGTATGCCTTCTTAATCTATCTGCTAAGCGGTTGTCAGTTGCAAACACCCTTTTTCAAGTGCAGAAATGTGCTGTTACCCAGGTAGTTATCTTAAAACTCGTAGTTCCTTCTATAATTTTATTTTTCAAACAAGATGTCAGCTTTAGGTATTTTATTTCTTTTGGTCACCCTCAGCAGCAACATGCCCGGTGGCACAGTTTGCTGTGTGCCAGGCTGTGTAAACAATACTGTCAGCGCACAGCATGGTGCCTGGCACCGCTCTCTAAAAGACATCGTCCAGCGAAGCATTTGGGTCAAGACATCTGCGTGCAGTTGTCTTGACCGAAATGCCGATTGGTGTTACAGCTTCGCAGGCATTCGGACAAACGATTCCCGGCAACACATCTCTGCACTTGAAAAAGGGCGTTGGAAACTGACAACAGCTTAGCAGTTAGATTACGAAGGCATGCCATAGGCGCATTGAGGCCGCGACATTGAGCCGTCGGCGTTTCAAAGTTATTGCGTCGCAGCGCGCAGTTGTCAGGAGCCGCAGCATTGCATATGCCTCAGCTAAGCAAACATACGGACAAATGATTCGCGGCGACAAAGCGGCGCGCAGTATCTTGGTTAAGTAAGCGGAACTCGAAGGCATACGCTACAGTGCGAGTCAATGGAGCGAGCGCGGGCGGCCAAACCACAGCGCTTTCTTCTCGAGCGTCGCGATTGTCGATTTAGAGCTCTGCCTACCCCTATGACAGGCGCAGGTGTTCATAAACGGCTCCTCTCGACCGCACGCGGGTCAAATGAACCAAATTGAACAGCTAACAGCGGAATAGGAATCGGTAGCAACTGTAGTACTCACCCGGGGACGACGCCCGAAGCGGCGTGTTGTTTGTCGGCACTCCCGTCGAAAAAGGCAAAATAGACACAAACACTCTATATATATACAAGTATCACGCGCAGAAGAAATAGAAACACTTAGAAGCAATAACAAATATACTGGAATAGATAAAATAGGTAATGGAATCGAAAAATACAGGATTAAGGGGAGACAAGGCAATGCCATCTCAAGGCAAAGCGGCCAGGCTAGGGACAGCCTCTCCCACAATTCCTCGCGCGCGGGCCACGGCCATTGGGAAAATTTCAATGCTAATAGTGGGCACTTGTTAGGAAATGGGGTTTTACTCGGCATTTTACAGTAGATACAACTTTGGCTCTAACCACTGCAGCGCTGGTAGCGCTAATGAAAACCGTGCACAATCTCCAATCCGGAATACGTTGGTTGTGCAAAGCACATTACCGAAAACCAGGCCCAATGTCGAAATCCGGAACACACTCAGTCGCTCTCGGCGATTACAAGCACAGGATCGATGCTCTCGAAGCGTGTGCTTCCATAGTTGCCGTGACATCCTGTCTTCACAATCAACGAGACTTGCGCATGCTTTCCTCCTTGTTAGCACATCCTCCACTTGCATTCTTTTTGGGGGCCTGGCGATTCCGGGCTTCTGTGCGGCTTTCTTTTTATATTACTGCCTTGTTGCTGCACTCAGCATGCACCACTGTGGCATCCTGTTGCTTCCTTCGTATATTGTGGATGTGTTAAATGCATACAGAAAAAAAACATAACTTTTTGAAGCTCAAGTTGGGGCTGCATTAATTATGTGAGTGCATTGAGTATGCACGTAAATATGGTAGATTAGTACTGTAAATATGGTAGAGTACTCTCGACCAATCATTTGTCATTTAAAAAAAATGCTTTCTTCTCCCATTCACTGTGCCTCAGTAGCTGCCATCTTGGTTTTAACCGCTTGGATAGATAAAGCACCAATATCAAGTTTAACCATTTCTCCATTAAAAGAGGGGTGGGCGCTTCGTCAGTATTGTACAGTAGGTGTAAAATTTGAAAATCAAGGATAGTGTGTAACAGCGCATAGAAATACAGGATAGGGATGGAGAGAATCAAGAGGTTGTTAATACCAAGACTGTGGCTACAGTCTCGTCGTGAATGGCTGCCTCCGCTGCTTCCAGCTCCTTCAGGCTGCTGGCTGGCAGCCTCGGAAGTTCCCGTGAAAGAATCGCAGCCGTCGGGATCGATGCAGCTTGCCCCATTGGCACCTCTAGAACTGCTATTTGGTCCGACAGCTGCTGGACATCCAGCCTCAGCTGTGTAGTCTCGTGCTGCACCTCACGGTTCTGCTGTCTGCAGCTGGGCACCTGAAACACAAGCAAATATTTCCTTGGGAGATGCCAACGCTCGGTGCCTTTTGCCCATGCAAATATAGAAAGTAAAGCCCTGCCAAGCGTGGTGCGACAATGCAGCAGCTAATACAAGAAAAAAATGGTCTCTTGCCACTTTCGTATCAAGCGCATCACAATGGAGCTTTGGGACAGCGCAGTGGAGGATGGTCAAGTGGTCCAAAAAGCAGAAATCAAGCATAGATTTAACTGAAATGTCTCGAAGCCTTTACATGCATGCAGTTTTTCTATGCATCTTTTGAAGAGAGATCTATATTTATAGGTGCCGTGGGTTTCGTGACAAAAATAAAATGAAATATTTTTATATAATAACAAAATTAAGGAGTATACACATAAATTAAGCGCAGTAAATTGCAATTTCAGCACTTCATAGGCTGTTTACCGAATCATACAATAGCGATCAGCTTTTTAGCAGCAGCTGCGAGATGTTCGTAGTCTCCGCATCCGTGAGGAGTTTTAGTAGCTTGTTTTTGGAGACCTAATCTTGATACCGCGCCAAGTGCAGGCCTTGGAGCATGCTTGTAAATGGCCAACTAGAGCACTCGATAACAGCACTCAACGAAATAAACTCCCCATTGTTACACAAAAACTTAGATTGCAGGGGAGCTTTTTTCCAAGGAGATGCAAAACACAGCAGGCTTTTCTCTAGGTCCACAATAACTTGGGTCAGCTTTACTCCGGGTTTTGTTTGAACACCACCCGCTTGATGACTTGCAAAGGCTGGTTCCATCAATCTTCTAAGAAGCACAACCTTACTGTTTGCATTTTCTGGCAAAATTAAGCCAGAGCAAAGAAGATGGTACAGCCAGCCCCTCTTACATAACCTAGATAACAGAACTGACTCAGCCTTCGACCTATGTAGGCCTTAACTGTTTAAGAATAAATAAAGACTCACGGGTCGCTCTTTCATCATTCGCCGGGATCTGTGAAGGCTCTTCAACCCGATGTGACTGCCGCTTCGATGCCGGAGCAGAATCACTAGGACCGTCACTTGAACATGAGCTTAATGGGGCCTGTGGGGCTGAATAACAAGAGACATTAGCAGCAAGAAGTCCTAGTTGGGCACCCCCAATTCCTGTCACAACACTAATGATTACAGTTGTTTACTGAATGCACAAGCACTACCTATACTTCCATTACTGGAAGGTCATATAGGTTGTGGATTTGTATAATGCCTAGCCTAAATCATACTTCAGAGAACAAGTGAAGTGTATATAGTGTATCCATGCTGCAAAGCCACAAATAAAAACAAGCATCTTTCCTCGTGAGCATGCTGTTTGGCGCGAAAAAATAAAAGAGAGTTTTGAAATCACTCTAAAGCGAGGTCCTGAGGTATGCTGCGCTCCGTAGTTGCACATTAACAAGCACGTAGACTCGAAGGTCAAGAAACAGACAGAAAAGAACATGACGTACATGTGAAGGTGCGGAATAACAATTGCTTATCTTTTTCCTTTTTTCTATCTAAAAGTTCGTCTCCACCTTCACATGTATGTTGCATTCTCTTCTGTCTATCTTTTTTCACCCCCTAGTCTAAGTGTTTGTTAAAGTAACTACGCAGCGCAGCATACCTCATGCAGTTGTCACAGTTGGTTCACCCATCACTTGTTTAGAAGAAACAGATGTAAACTCTATATTTCGATCTCCGGTTGCCTCTCCCTAAGATTTAAAGCGACCAAAATGAGAGGAGCACATCTTAAAGCAGAAACAATTTCGACAGTGAGACTGTTCACCTAGAGAGCTCAACTGGACTGTTGAAGCATCTGATGTGTCTACGGGTCTTGGGCACAAGCAAAACTGATCAATAAGCTTCAGACTATGGCCATCACCTTTCTGGTTACAGAAACAATCACTTAGAGTTGAACTAGACCAACGATGGCTTGCAACCAAGATGAGGGATATTTTGGATGTTAAAAGTTGTGCCCTTTCGAGGGGAGGGGACGGGGGGACACGGGGTAACAGAAACCCTTGAGGCATGAATGTCAAGAACCCCCTTCACTCCCTAGCGTTTAGTTGGAAACACGCAAGGCAAATATTATCGTAAAGAGCCCTTCAGTAAAATAGCACAATGAATATTTTTATTTATTGCTTACGTAGTACTGGTATCTGCAGACGGGGATGAGTCGCCTCTGCTCTCCTTTCTACCGGTGCTGCATTGTCTATGTAGTAAAATATACATGCCAATTAGAATACAGTTCATTATTTCCACCCATCTTTCTATAAAAGATTGAAAGTGATCACCGGAAATCTCCGAGGACTCGATGGAACATCTGTATACCCACTTGGTAAGCTTTTTCTCTGCTCTTTGTAAGGTGCCTGTAAGGAAAATTAGATTTAAGTGCACACAGATTATAAAAAGACCACAAAAGAGGCAGTACTTTTTAGTACTGCCTTAATGGCAGTAAAATGCACTGCTCCAGGACAGTATTGAATTTGCCTCTTCATACAAACAAATTAAAATGCGCTGCACAATAGATTTTACCAACCCTATACAACCAAGCTAAAAGCCAGTGGAAAATCGATACTTTCAAGAATCTACCCAATAAGATGGTATTATGTTACCAGCAGGAACTTGAAATGTTGGTAGGACCTGGACAGTTTTTTGAGCAACTTTGCTCTTATATTTTTTTTTACTTTTACATAAGGATGGTAGATATATAAAGTAATTTTGAGCAAAGGACACAATTGCTACAGCAGTTTCATCGATGTAAAATAAGTCTCCACTCATTATACATGAAGACTTAATTGGCTGACTGACACAGTTAATCGCGTTGAGTCCAACAGAGGGCGACTGATATCGCCTGCGACAATTAAGATGGCGGTTTCTGCGAGAACGTGCCTATGGCAGCATTAACAATGCATTTGCCGTTCTAAAGGGGTACTGAAACGAAAATTGAAGTTTACCCAGGCAGCACACCAATGTTGGACCTACATTGGGCCAAAAATGGCAAACGCTGGCTCCGGAGGTTGGTCTAACATTGGTATCCTGGCCGAGCGCAACTTCTTCCAATGTTGGCCCAGTCATTGGCACCAACGTTGGGCCATCGTTCAACCAATGTTCCAGCCATCATAGGCACCAACGTGTGGCCATCGTTCAACCAACCTTCCAGTCATCATTGGCACCAACGTTGGGCCATCGTTCAACCAGTGATCCAACCATCATTGGCACCAACGTTGGGCCATCGTTCAACCAATGTTCCAGCCATCATTGGCGCCAACGTTGGCCCATCGTTCAACCAATATTCCAGCCATCATTGGCACCAATGTAAGTCCGTTCTTTAACCAACTTTCCAGCCATAATTGGCACCTTTGTTAGGCCATCGTTAAACCAATATTTCAGCCATCGTTGGCATCCACACTATGTCATTGGCTATGCCTATTTCGGCTTTCACAGTAATTCAATGGCTATGCCATCATTGGCGTATAAGTTTAATCATTGAATAGGCCGTTATTGGCAGTCAAGCTAATTCATTTGCATGTCCCAATGTTAATGCCATATCTAGGGTTCCGTGTTTTCGGTTTTCTATTTTTTCGAAATTCGGCATACTTTTTTCGGTGTTTATTTTAAAATTCAGTTTTCGGTTTTTTGGGCGCATATTTATGCGCACAAAAGTTTATCGGCTTTTTTCGGTGAACCTAAAATAAACACCAACGGACGCCGGATCAGATGATCCTTTTTTCTCTGGTATTTGTGATCACTCAAAGAATAATGGCACAGATATATTGAAAAAGGAATGGACACTTTATTTGGCAAATGTGTGCAACTATAAAAGAATCAAGAAAAAAACACAGAAGTACAAACAAGTCACATATGAAGCTTATGCCCCCCAAAAATATGGAACTTCACCTTCTGTACATCAGGATGACGTGATCTTATTATACTACACACATGTACTTTCCCAGATTCTTCTCCTTGATCCGTACTATTTCTTTCCTGTTAATATGACCCTGAGCTTCAAGAATGCCCTGCCAACGCTAACACTGGATACGGGCAGGCTGAGGAGATAAAGCGCTGCCTGAGCCAAAATTGGTCAATCAACCAACTGTGACTGGCACTGACCGCCAAAAGAGACATGGTGGGACGTTTTGAAGCACAACATAACATGCAGAGCTTGCATCAAGTCAGCCTTTTCTTACAACGAGTACATGGTGAAGTCATGGGGAATTTCGGGGGGGGGGGGGGGGGGCTATGTTGCGCTTTTTGCACTCCCAGGAGACTAGGGAGAAGGAAGTGACGTCAATAACGCAGCAATTGCAGATTGGATGTTGATTTTGTTTTCTTCTGTTAACATCCAATCTGCGTTTGCTCTAGTCGTTGACGTCACTTCCTTCTCCTAAGTCTCCTGGGAGTGCAAAAAGCGCAACATAGCACCCCAGACTTCACGTTCCGATCGATCATGCGCACATTGAACCAAAACGTCGTGATGGCATCCGTGTATCCCATACATTCGGACACGTTTCCATATAGACACTGTCCTTCCACTTTTTCGCCACGGCTCTGCGGTACGACTGGAAGGTTAAAGTGATCTTTTCCGTTTAAAACAGAATTTTAGAAAATGGATTCGACGTACTTTTATCGGTTTTTAACGGTTTAAATTGAAAATGCCGAACCTAAAAACTGACCTTTTTCGGTTAAAACCGAATTTCCGAAAATGAATTCGGCGTACTTTTATTGGTTTTTATCGGTTTAAACCGAAAACTCCGAACCCTAGCCATATCTTTAATGCTGGGTATGCTATGATGGCAATGCGTTTAAATCCTGGTTATTCCAACATTGGGTTTTAAGAACCCCTGGCCTGTTTCCTATTCGCAGCCCACTGCAAAAAAAAACATTCTGGGCACAAATGGCAAGGTCCTCCTATGCTTTGTCTATACACTATTTTAATTGGCGAGAAAATGAATAATTCAAGATCAATTAATGCTTTTTTCGGAACTTTTATTGAAAAGGGCTAGGAAGGAAGCTCAGCGGGGAGCCTATGCCTGGTCCTGGGGAGGGTCCTGGGGAGGGTCCTGGGGCGATTTCTGGGGCTGGGGAGCCATTGCGGCTTCCGAACGCCTCTTCCTGCGGCCTCCCCTGTCGCAAGACCCTGGCAGCCACTTCAACACGATTTTTAAGCTGCCGAGTCTTCAATTGTTAGCTTCGCACTGATGGCATCTACGAAAAGATCCAAAGGTCGAAGATCAACGCTTTCAAACCCACATTGGTCTTAGTAAAGCACACTCCCAAGCAGCACGTTGTGAATGGCCAAGGCTCTACATCAGTTCACTTGTTTCTGTGGCATCGCGATGTTCTGAAGAGCTTGGCTCACAATGAACTAAAAGCTCTTCCGCAACCTCAACAAAGTCATCGTCAAGTCAAAGATGACTGGCTATACATTACCCCTTTCTGAACTGTGTAACTGAATATATCATGCACATGCAAATGAACAGATCCGATCAAGCCACGAATGGCAGTGCTGGCTCACTTGCTCTAGCAGAAGCCTAGCCGCGGCATCCCTCCACTGACAAAGGCTTGCTGAAACGAATCGCTCTCGAGCTAGCATCTGGCACCCATGCGAATTATTCTTTATCTCTGATGGGTATCGTCTGGAAGGTCGGATATCTCAAGCTTATTTAAAATGTCCCGAACTGAATTAACCTATTTAATACACGAAGGAAACGCGTAAAAAAAAGTACTCCCACATGAGTTTGTAAACAGATAGCGAAGCAGACACAGAATATTCCCTTCGAATTTCCCAGAAGTTTATTACACACAGCATGTTCCGTAGAGCAGAACAAACGGGCAAGCGATCCGCGAAATGAAAGCAGGTACGGGGTAATTCTAGGCCACATTGTCTGTTCTCCCGGCAACTGGAAAAATATTTTCCCCGAAATTCTCCTGACAGACGCCTCTCATTGGCGGTGGCAATCAGTTCATCGAATGACGTTTCATTGACAGATCGTTTTATAGACACGCTGTTTAATCAGCAGATTGTTTTACAAAATATGATTAGCTTTTTTTATTTTTTCTGGTAACAAATTACCCCAAATCGTCGCCGCAAATGGCATGTAGGGGGGGACGCGTGGGTTAACATTCTTGTAATGAGCCGTCGCAGAGCGTCGCCGCGAAGCTGCGTAGACGGGCCTGCCGGCCGGTGGCACTCCCGCCAAAAAAGGAAGTGGATATTCTGCCGCCGTCACAATAGCCCTGGGAAACAAGCGCGGGCAGTTGCGTCCTATTGGGTCCTGCATAAACGAATTGTGAAAACAACTATTTTAAGCTGTAGAGTAACTCCCTGGTAAGGTGCCCATCTCTTATGAGGCTGGACCCTGGTTTAATCGTCAGTGTGGGATTGTTTTTCTTTTTTTTAGGCATATGGTGATACCTACGGCATTTCTTTTATTAATATTAACGCTGAAAAAAATAATTAAAGTTGTTAACGAAACTTTATGAGACTCCCTTTCGGGCGGTGAATGGAGGACAGCGAGGCTTGGGCCGCCGGCGGGCCACTAGGAAGCGGCGTGTACACACTCAAGAAAAAAGGGAGTCAAAAGGTGTATTCTTGCACCCTTTGTCCCATGTAATACACCCCGCAATTTCAATTCGGCGTACAGTGCCCTACTGCCGAACAGAGGGCCCGAAATTTTACGAGGGGCTTGATAGCCGTGTAGTACAACATTTTAAATAGCTAAAGTACGCATCAAAGACCACATAAAGAAAACACCGAGTTTTTACGGTAGGGCCAAGAAAACCCGGATTATTTTTTTCGTGTTCAATAAAACGTCCATTAGCTATTTTATTAAGTTGTACCGCACGGCTATCAATCCACTCGTAAAATTTCGGGCCGTCTGTTTGACTGTAGGGCGCTGTACGTCGAATTGAAGTTTGGGGGTGTATTATATGGGACAAAGGGTGTAAGAATACACCTTTCGACGCCCTTTTTTCTTGAGAGGGTACAGGTGGGAAATTAGGTTATATTTCTCTAATGAGCAGCCGCAGACTGTGATACACGCGCTGTCAATGTGAAAAAAGCGCCGTCCGAAACTGGCGAAATTCGTTTTCCCCGGGCTATGTCCTCCATTCACCCCCGGAAAGGCCGCAGTCCCATATCATTTAATTCAGCGAAGTTCCGTGCACAACATTCGTTTTTTTTTCTTGGTGTTAATCATAAAAAAAATACACTGTAAATTTTATAAAATGCCTAAAAAATGTTCGAGAGAAAAAAAAAAGAAGTCCGGACTGGTGGATTGAATCAGGGTCCCGCTGTGTATGAGACACACTTTACCAGTGAGCTACTCGACAGCTTCAAATAGCCGTTTTCACGATTGGTTTTTTTTCCCCGGGCTGCCGGCAGAATATCCACCTCCGCGAAAAAATTTCCCCGCAGCGTGCGATTCGCGTAGCGAGTGTCGGTAATATGCTAGTGTCGACGAAACGTGTCCATGAAACGTGTGTCCATGAAAAGTTGACTATGAAACGTGTTTCCACGAACAGCTGGGAGAACAAGAAAGTCAGTATTCTACCGGGAGTTGCATAATTTTAGGCAGCTAATGGGAGGCGATTCTCCATAGAATTTCGGAAAAATTATCGTCCCGGCTGCCGGGAGAATAGACAGTGCCCAATTCTATAAATAATCTGGAGGAGTACCCATAGAACAGAGGGCCACTCGTTGCCAACAAGCAGGTTGCCGTGCACTTACCAAAAAATTAGCGGACTTCAAAGATGTATTCCGAGATATTCGTTGATATGGGCACCGGAGAACAACCACGTACACACAAACGAGATGGTAGGGCTCCGTGAAGATTCAACACGATGCGGTACAAGCTGTCATTTGCCGAACCAAACCACCATCACGAGAATTTCTTACTTCATCGAAGAAATCGCTTGTTGCCGATATACACGTAGGACTTTTCAAACACTGAGCCACGCAGGCCGCAGCGAGGGACCGGAATGCTGGTAGGGGAAAGCAGATGGGTTGCTGCAGAGGAGAGGAGGAAGCACTCCCCTCCCTCCAGCATTTCGCCTGCATCCTGCTTCTTCAAGGTCCCACTCCCCAGGCGGGTGCGCCCACGAAAGGCTTATCTTCGAGGGTCATCCGAACAATAAACTAGGCGAGAGGATTTGTCAGTGGATACTTTTCTGAGTTCGTCCCAAAGTTGATAGTGCAGTGGATGCTATGTGTGTGGTCTACCAAGCAGTGTCCTTCAGGCAGGTGCCGTTCTCTGCCTTGTGACCCGCTTGGAGACTATAGTCACGTGACCGTAACCGGAGACACGCTTGGCCTAAAATACGCATAACGTCTACTCTCCTGTCAATACCGAGTGAACAGGACAGCAGTACAAAGGCTACTCGGGCACAACTTTTCTTGGCAATGCAGTGGAAGGCACAGGCCCGCCCTCCCTCTCCCAGTTTGAGCGCTGCCGCTTTCCAGCGGGTTCGAGACTGCGTTCGAGACTGCCGCTTTCCAGCGGCAGTCTCGAACGAAGCGATTTACAGCGCGTGTCCCTGGTTTTGAGGGTGTACGTCAGTGTTGCCCGACTGCGCTGAGCTGTGGAGTTTCTCGTCAGTGGGCTATGGCAGCCTGCGTATATAGCGAAATTCCGGACGCTGGTGGCGGCTGAATTGCCGCGTTTTCTTTTTTATCTTGTGTTCTGTGGCGAACATAATTTATAGAGGTCTTTAAGAAAGCAGTGCTCTATTTTTGGGAACAAAAACAAAAAAATGAAAGCTGTTTTGGGTGAGTCCGTGCGCGACAGAACAAATGCAACTGGATTGTTTGTTTCATTTTACGTTCATCGTTTTGCGGCAACTTACACTCAGCCGTGTCAATCTATAAAGGTCAAAATATTTGACGACAGAGGATATCCGTAATGCATGGATATTCCCCGCCAACTACATAAAATTCAATGAGTCTCATCAATCGAACAAAAAGTATATTGTACGTACCCCACGGTGCCACGTTATCCGAACAGGGTTTGAGAAAGGTCTCCAATACACCAACTCATGTTTACAAACAAACCGGAGCGCCCGGAACGCCTCTAGCGGACGCCACCGGCGCCGCGCATGCGCAATGGGGGTGTGGGCAAGACGCTCGCCGTCGCCCATAAACAAACCATTGAAATGCGATGTTATCGGCGTCTGTGTGAGTTCCCCTGCCCTTTTTCGCGTTCGAATTGTTGATTCTACGTCTTCCTGAGAATGTCTGACTACTTGAGTGGCCTCAGCGAAATTAACAAGGCTCGTTACACCGCAAAACTTCGCGTCAATAATGTGGCATGCGGCGATTCATTCCGCGTGGACGCCGCAGAATGTACGCTAAAGCCTGATTCACATGATGAGATTTCGCTCGCTATTTTCAGTCGCAACGTCGCTCGGGCTACAAAAGCGTGAACCGAAGCTGAGATGGTCGACGTCGATACTGAAAATCGCAAGCAGAATCTAACCAAGTGAATCAGGCATAACAAGTCGGTGATGGTCACTGGTAACAATGATCAACATCTCCTTGTATCTACTGTTTACGTCGAGCCTGCTCACCAACCTTCAAATTAAGGTCTTTTGAGGCGTGCATTACTTCTTATCGCAAGTACCGGGTCAAGATTCTGTCTACCGGCCGGCGTTGTCTGAGAGAGCAGACGACAAGCAGACACGTCTGAAAGAGCAGACGACAGTTCGAACGATCAGGTGGCCGTTTGAACTTGAAGACGCACTGAACGTAGTCCGCAGGTGGTCCGCACAACTTGACGGTTTTTTGGCGTTCAAGTTGGAACAAAACAAATAAATCTGATGATCACAGCTATCCGTGAATTCAACCCTAAGTGCTTCCCACCCAAGCAATCGTTGTCCGACGGCGTCTGCTTTTCCCTTTTCACGGCACATATCCATATTCTCGGACGAACCGAGCACGTGAAAACTGACCTTCAAACCTTTCTCGACACTTTTGGTACGGCCCCAGTAACGGCGTTTTGACGAGAAGGCAGATTTTTTCTGGGTTCCTTTCAAAACAACGCAGGAATGCACGTCTGGCATGGGGACTTCTGCCCACAGCCCCAGACCGGAAGTGCGACCGACGCGCCACCACCGCGCCGTGACGTAACAGAGATGAGTTCGTGTATAAACACAGCATATCCAATGTACAGTGTCGACGATAGTCACTTCACGACGATCGGTCGGAATCCGGCGTGTTTTGGGAACCATGTACAGGGTGTCACAAAAGAAAATTTACACGGTCTTTTTTACCGCAAAAATAAACTAGGCATCGCCGAACACTCTTTCTCCGCCCAAAGGTAGTGCTATAGGTCACAACCAGATGCCAAAGTTTCAGCCCGATCCGATAACTTAATCAAAAGTTATAAGTGATTTTCTGAAAATTTCAATGGGAAAATGGCGGCCGACGGAGTTTTCAAACACATGGGGCTCTATGGCACCAGAAACCGAAAACGGGCGAAAATGGGCTCCATTTTCCCATTGAGATTTTCAGAAAACCACTAATAACTTTTGACTAAGTTATCGGATCGGGCTGAAACCCTGGCATCTGGTTGTGACCTGTAGCTCTACCTTTGGGCGGAGAATGAGCGTTCGGCGATGCCTAGTTTATTTTTGCGGTAAAAAAGACCGTGTAAATTTTCTTTTGTGACACCCTGTAGAAGAGAGCTCCTTTTTGGCACAGCTTCAAAGCAAATGAACGACCGTGTTTATTCCGTCCCCAAACCCCGGACCCGACCCTATCAGCTTTTTTTTTTTGCGAAGACCCGGAACACAGCCTGGAAGGCTTTTTGGAAATTATCTCGACGGAAATAATCCTCCAAGCACGTCGAACTGCCTGCGTCGCGGGCAGCGTGACGTTCGCTCTCCTCGTTTGTTTCCTGCGAAGGCCGACCAGGCTACGAGCACTGGTATTCTCTGGTTCTCACAGTGGAAGATAACATACAAAGGGTAAGCATCCTAAACAGGCGAATAAAATAAAAACTTCCAAGAAAAGCCGCCGAACTCCGAATGCAAAATGCAGGTGGGGAGTCACGCTGACCGGAATTCCACAGCTCAGGCGGGTGCCAGAAATTTCTGGCTTATAGGGGTCGCTCAATTCGCAAAATGGCGGCGGCCAGAGCGCTCTTTTTGCAAAGGTCTATAGCTGTACGCGGGCTCTCCTCCTTTTCACTGCATTGCCAACAAGAGTTCTCACCGAGATAGTTTTTGGAGTCCCGAAGGAACTGCCCTTCCCAAATGTTGACCAAAAACGGGAGGCGTGAAGATGCTATGTTTTACGCCTTAAAACCCACACTCTAAGTTTAAATCCAACAATAACAGCGTCTTCTTTCTGCGCACGATGTCCCAAAATAAACTGAAATTGCAAAGAAAAAATATTACCCAGAAATGACCTGTGCCGTATATTTCGCAGCACGCTAATAGATTTTTTTGTTTCGCGAGGGTTGTGTAGATGTAACGAAAACTGTACCATTACCTTGTTATCATAAATGCAACACAGATGCGAAGATCCCTAAAGCTGAAGTTAAAGGGGCGGTGCAACGATTTTCGGACTTCGGTCAAAGATTTCTGGAAGTTGCCCTCTGGCACTTCTGAAGTAAAGAACAGAAAACCGATTTCGCCTGGGTGTCCTAGTTTTTGCGTAAAAAAAAAGATAAGTATTGGTATTTCGGGCACCCTTCAACTGACTCCCAGCCTTCAGGGTCACACCCGGTCCCCCTCCTAGTGACGTCATTCGGAGTGCCGTGTAGGTTCCCGTGTGCTATCTCAGAGGAGGCTTCCTCTCCCTCTCTCTGCGTACATTTGCGGGCGTTACGCTGCAGCTTAGAGCCGAGCGAGGTCACGTAATCTTTTCGTCGTAGTTCCTTCGGCTGCCACTTAGGGCTGCAGGTGGGGGAAAAAGCTCGACTTTTGCTTTGCGATTATGCAGAGGAATAGCGACATTTTTAATGAAGGAGGTGTTTTCTCTATCCTCCGGGACACGATAAACAACGTAAAAATTGCGAGATGCGAATTCTTCTAATCATGAAATTGTTGCACCACCCCTTTAAAGTAAAAAAGAAAAACGCGAATCTCACAAAACGATGGCAACACATGGAGGGGTTCTGAGCTCGAAAGTGTTAACGACTTATCATATCACAGAATAATAAAAAAATAAATATATCAGCAATAGTGTCTGCATATTTGAGGAATTTACAGAACAGTGAGGTAATAGGACGTCCCTAAGGTGGCGCATAATTCACGATTAAGTAATTAAACATTTGTTTCGGGTGTTAAAAAGTGTTTTAATGTATATTTCGTCGTTCTCGATGTGGGCGTCGACGGACATAGCGCCACTGCTTGCGCCCTTGTCGAGGTGAGGACTACTTTTTACACGTTGTAAGGGGTATCCACACGAAGGAGAACTCCGCGGACGGATGTCGTGACGTCAACATCCCAGGAAACTCCGTCCCCGGCTCCGCCGCGTGCACTTGCGGAGCTTTCGTGCTATCAGCACAAAGCCTCCGCGCCTCCGCCACGGAGGAGAACGCGCCGCGAGGCGTCAAAAAGGGATGACGTATGTCTCACGTGATGCGCGATCCGCGGAGGAACGTGGCGGATTTCTCCTTCGTGTGGATCCCCCTCTAGCGACGCTATATCGCGCTATAGACTCGTAAATTTTTTCCCGCATTCAGCCTCGAGCGAGTTTTTTCGAATGTCGGTGCAAGACAGAGCAACGGCGCAGCAATCGCGGCATGAGAACCGACTGCGCCTCGATCTGGCCAACCGCGCACGCTCTGCTGTACAGTGAGAGTTGGAACTCCGAGCACCGTCAGCTCACTGGTGTTACAAGAGGCTGCTTTGCCGTTGAGACCTTGCAAACGCCTGCGTAGCAATTCCAGAGCTTGGCGACTCCCGCGCAGCACTGCAACCTTTTTGGCGCCTGATAGGCCAAAAGATCCCGTAGCATGTCCTGCGCTTCATACTAAGTTGAAGCAGAATAGCCGCGAAGTAACCTCTTCATCAAGAATCTATTGAAAATACTTTTCAATTGACACCTTTTCCTTCAAATAAGTATTTAATAAAGTTTGCCAATTAGTTTTAATTCATGAGCAACTTATTTAATTCCTAGCAGCCTCTGTTCCTAGCAGCCTCTTTATCAAGACGCCTTCTGGCAACTGTGATCTTCATTGCCTAGAGTACTTCATTCGTTTTTAAAGCTCGGTTCCAGAAAACGAGGCACTCTGATACCTTGCGCCAACACAGTTTCAATGTTGGTATCCCATTGGCTAAGACAGGCCAACGTTGGTCAGCCTAAGCCAATCGATTACCAATGCTGGAAAGCCATTGGCTAAGACAGGCCAATGTTGGCCAGACTAAACCAATCAATTACCAACGTTAGTAGGCCACTGGCTAAGACAGGCAATTTTTGGCCAGCTTAAACCAATCGATTGCCAACGTTGGTAACCCATCGGCTCTATTACAGTTTATATTTCTGCGGGCGTTGTCACTACCGTAGTCATTACTGCAGTTGCCGTATTTTGTACGCACTTTGAAGTCATTTTTGGGCAAGCAGACATAATGCCCAGCTCCTTCTGTTATATGTTGCGTGATAACCTTTCTTTGCGGATTGAAATGCGCATCACCTTATGTCACCTCCTACCTCAAACATAGGGTGTTCGAGAATTCAACGCGATTTTTTATTCGTGAAGACATGTAACTGCTTAATCAATCGCTGGATATTTGTTTAAGGTTTCATTTGTTTGCTAAAAATATAAGTGCTTTTATTTATTTTTAATTTTGTCTGGTTCAGTCAGAATTATAGGCCGTGTTTTGCGGCTCAGCAAAGCGGGTTGCTTTGAGATTTTCAAGATCACATACAGCTGACAATACACCCGTGTCCTAGGTACTGGGGAGGCGGGTGGAGCTTTCGGGGTTGAACCCTGCCTCCCTCCTCCCCTTTGGAAAGGTTTCCCGGCTGCGTCGCTAGATGGGCATAAGAGAAGAGGCACTATGCTTTTTGCCGTATAAACACATACACAAATCGAGGAAAGCGTGCATTTTGTATTTCGTGTGGAATATACTGAGCATTACTATCAGTTTTGGGATGACGCGTGTTAGTTATAATCGGTGACAGGTGGTAGAAGCTCCTCCCATCTCTTTCCATATTTGTAGATCCAAAGATCGGGAGGAGACGACCTCCTCCCCAGCGTTTACTTTTAACCTGTCACCGACTACGGTTTTTTTCTTCATGGACGTTCAAAATTGCTACAGCTCGCAATGCATACAGCGTTCTAATTCAGTTGCTAACTTGCTCTGCGTGTGAAAACAGAAGAATCGTTCCCCCCGGAGCCGTAGCTACAGACTGTTCTCAGCGTGCGCGATCAGCACATTAAAAGAACTAAGTCAATTAATTATAACATTGGTAAGCCACTGGCTAAGACAGGCCATGTTGCCCAGCCTAAGTCAATCGAATACCAATGCAACTCATTGGCTAACATAGACCAATGTTGGCCAGCCTAAGCCAATTGATTACCAATGTTCGTAACCAATTGGCTAAGACAGGCCAATGTTGGCCAACCGATTGGCAATGTTGCTGAGCCGTTGGCTTAGATTGGCCAATGTTGGCCAGTCTAAGCCAATCGGTTGCCAACGTTGGTAAGCCATTGGCTGAGATAGGCCAATGTTGGCCAGCCGTTCGTCAAGTCAAGCGAACGCTGGCCAGTATATTCCAGCGTACCACCAGTATTGGATGTACGATGGCCACATTGGCCAAACATTGGACCATTGTTTGCCAATTAAATACCAATGTTGGCCTGACGTCGTGTGCTGTCTGGGTAGCTGCTCAGAAATAGGTAAAATGCGATCACTAGTACCCGTAGATGACAATGGCACGATGGTATTTTGAGCGGGTCAGTCTAGTTTTCGTTCCAAACGCCACAATCTAGCTGGCACTCGACGAGCGGCGGTCGGGGAGTGCAATGCATGCTGGGATTTTGATAAATACAAGCTTTAAGGTACATTTATACTCCAACGTAACGTCGACGGGCGCGGCGTAGCGCAGCACGCTCAGATACTGATTGGTCGCAGATATTGAGTTCCTGGTTGCCGGCCAATGAAAGGCGCGCGTTCTGCGCTACGCTGCGTTCACTGCGCTCAACGTCGGAGTATAAACAGCCCTTTACTGTCAGCTTTAAAGTGTGGACGGTGCGTCCATCGCAGTTCTCGGCCCGAGCTCTCGCTAGCACGTGATTGTCACGAGGCTCGCGGCATCGGCTGCTTAGTCCACCTGCCGGTGGCGCCGGTACATAATACCTCTTCCCCCTCAGATGTAGCTCCCATAGCGTTCTGGAGGGTGCCTATTTCTTGGAGGTTGCTCCCTTCGTCCGCTTCCGGCGTCTGTCTTATGTTTCGGTGTCGTCTCGGAATTATCTTGGAATGACGATCTCTGGGTAGGGTGATCCTGCTGAGAGTCCAAAACAGGAGCAGGAACAGACCACTCAGCCGATGGAGTCGATGTCGTAAATCGACACCTCATTTGATCCAAGTGGCGGCGGGTTGATCCAGTTGCTGTCTCTACCAGCCAGGAGCGAATTCGAAGTCTTTTGGTCAACTTCCCTTGGATCCACTTGGGGGTTCTTCTCAAGTTTAGGATATAGACTGCCTGTTTCTCTTGAAACACCGTGGACGGCGGTGTCTTTTCCATATCTCGTTCCTTGTGACTACTTTCTCGACGAGGAAGGAGTCTACTGATGTTAGTAGCAAGCTCTCTCTTGAACATGAAGAATGCTGGTGTTGTTCCTATCGAGTTGCAAATTGAGTTGTGTTGTTTGTACAGGAATCTAGCAATTCTCAGTGACAGCGATCCCGTTTCCTCTCTTGTCAAACTATGCTTAAGTTCGTAAACCATACGCTCGGCTTGGCCATTTGTCGCTGTATGGTACGAAGCGCTGGTCACAAACTTCACGCCATTCTTTTCATAAAAGTCTTTTATCTCCTTGGATACGAAGACGCTTCCGTTGTCGGAAACAATCTTGCGAGGCAGTCCAAGGAGATAACAGACTTTTATGAAAAGAATGGCGTGAAGTTTGTGACCAGCGCTCCGTACCATTCAGCGACAAATGGCCAAGCCGAGCGCATGGTTTACGAACTTAAGCAAAGTTTGACAAGAGAGAAAATGGGATCGCTGTCATTGAGAATTGCTAGATTCTTGTACAAACAACACAACTCAATTTGAAACTCGACAGGAAAAACACCAGCATTATTGATGCTCAACAGGTGTTCGGCGATATTTATGATGTCATAGCTCCGAGCACGGGCAAGACTACGTGGAGGCTGGCATGATAATCACGTTTGCCACTAGGAGGCGTCAGCATGTTGTAACTCAGCCGTTTGAGGTAACCGAAGCTCAAGTGAAATCACATCCCAGCGAGAGCTCCGTGGCTCCGTCACCCAGCGGCCCAGGCGAGATCGCAGCAAAGGCCGAGTCAACCAGTCGAACCGTGTGTATGCGCTGTGCACTGCGATCTGAACCACTTCTTGTGGTATGTGGTGCTCTCGTGTTTTCTGTTAATGTGCGACGTGATGTCCGTGTGCTCAATCAAGCGAGGCTATGCAATGCAGCGCAAGCAGGGCTCTCTGACGATATAAAAGGCCTAACGAACGTTGGACCCGCTTGCGCAGAGAGCCGAAAAAAGCCTGAAGTCGCTTGCGCAGGGTTGAAAAAAGCCTGAAGTTCAAGGACGTGCGCAACGTAGACTAACTTGGAACTAAAGACAATCCCATACATATGCAAAGTGTTATCATGTGCTTGTCGTGCATATTGGCAGCTGTTCCCACTTTGATTGTGTCAGGGCCGGTTCCATAACCATGGCTCAATCGAAGGTGTACCGAAACGACTACTCTGGTGCTAGCGATGTCAGCGAGGACGAGGATCCTGCTCTCTGACATGCTTTCGAAGAGGAGGTTAGGCCTGCAGTCGTACGTCTACGATCTCTCTGTTTCGTTTTCGTCCGACCTTCGACGTGCTGATTGAACATGAGTGCCAGCCAAACACTGATGCAGCACTCATGCCCAATCATAGTCCACGATCAACCTCAGTGTAACGACGATGTGAAGCGGTGCAGAGTCCTTGTCTATATATGTTCCATCTCACAAGTTGTGCGCAGCGAAAGCAAAAGCACGGGCGTGAGGTAGTAGGTTTGCTGAATGCTTTGCTCGCACGAGTGCTCACACAGGGAGGGCACTTTTGAAAGACACGAGCACGCCCGTGCCTTTGCGTATGCTGCAGACAGATGGACTATATACGTGGTGTTAGATCGCCGACTTTCTCTGCCAAGGTTTAAAAAAAATCGCGTTCAAGCCTAAGCTACCTAAAATGGGTAAGCCGCACCTCCGCAGAGCGGCACTGCTCCTTTTGCACACTCTTAGAAAAAAAGCAGTCCAAAGGGAGTCACTGCTTCCATGACTCTCTTTGACACTTCACGACTCTCTTAGAGAGTCAATTTGTCGTGTGACTCTGTTTTGACTCTTCCCCTTCTCAACGGGAGTCACAGGTCAGCAGCATTTGCCCTTCCGAAAAAAAAAAGTATGAATGCTGCTTCGCGGCGTCCATCCGGCAACCCAAGCCCCGCCGTTTCCCTATGCTCCTCTAGAAAGGAAGTCCGACACCATTTAGTTCAACGCTTTGTCGACATTTTATTTTCAATAATTGTGCAAAAAAAAAATTAAAAGGAAAGAAAAAAAATAATGCACAAAGTTTCGTCGACATTCATTTTTCTCAAGAATAATTGTAAAAAAAACAAAAAAAAATGTATGTTTATTTTTTGCATCGAACCTGGGTTCGCTCCGTAAAGGGGTATTCACACGAGGGAGAAATCCCGGGGATTTCTCCCCGGCACGCGCGTATCACGAGATGAAAACGCGAGGCTTTTGCACATCGCAAAGCCTGACGTCTTCGTCGTGGGATGCACGTGCCGGGGAGAAATCCCCGGGATTTCTCCCTCGTGTGAATACCCCTTAAAAAGCGGGCACCTTTCCACATAGCTACACCTGCGAGTACTCGTTTTGAGAATTTGTTTTATACGAGATTCAACAAGTTTCGTGTCGTGCACATTATGCGAAACCGAATCCTGCGTCTGCATTTTACATATTTCTAGAACTGTCGTGGGGTGCGTCTCTGGGAGCGAGTGAAGGTGCAGCAGCTTATTCAAGACTATACTCCGTTTCATACGTAGCATGCAACGGAGTCAAAGCTAGCTCACCGGTTTGCATCGCCGACCGTGTCCATGTTCACCCCATAAAATAGTGCGTCTCCTGCGAAAACACTTTTAAAAAAGTC